>NC_038044.1:45976755-46246380 GCF_002211085.1 Panicum hallii | reverse complement strand
GGTTGCTTCGGAACGATCGTTGGATCTTCCAAGCGTGTGTGTTAGGTTTACCTTGCAAGGTTAAATTCGATTCGAATCGTCCGCCTCTCACGAAGCTTGAGATTGCTTATCCCTTTTACCACATTGAGTAAAAAGTGGAACTAATGATGGATAATCTTGATGGATGATAATCACTACCTTGCTTGCTTAGTGTAGGTGCTAATCTAGAATAAATACTCAACTAGAAAATGAGAGCTAAAACTTGAAAATAGTTCATACTCTTTGTTACTTTCAGCTGAAAATAAACCCAGAGCCTTTGCAATGCCTTCATGAGTCTAGTTAGGCTAAGTATACCCCAATCCCGGTAAGCCTTGCTGAGTATTAGAATACTCAGCCTGCCAATGTTGTTTCAGGTATAACCTACGAAACCCCACGGACAACCTTGGTGGCCAACGTCCGTTCCGTTGGCTGGTCCGTGGAGTGGGACCCGTCCCGGCCGCACTGACCCTCCGGAGTGACACCAACCCTGGCTAAGCTTGGCGTTTGCTTGCGCGACGTGTGTAGTCGCGTAAAACTTTTTCTTCCGCTGTGAGTTTAGACAGCTGTTACGCTTGTCAGTTGAACATGATTGTATAAATTTACTTCTCTGAACTCGTTTGTAATAATATATATATATGGCTGTAAATTAAAGTTGAAGAGCTATTCTGTGATGGAACTCGCCATCGTGCGAGGTAAACCTGCTCGATCCTGCCGAACCGTGTTGAATCGGGCGGAGACCCGACAGACCAAAGGATTGTTCCGTTTGAAGTGCGTTAAGCGGATGCAGTTGTACGGCGATCAATAGCGCACTTGAGCCGGAAAAATCGAGCGGTTCTGCCACAGCTGGTATCAGAGCTATAGGTTTATCTTTACACCCAGAACAGCTCTTAAAAGGTTTTCTGGATAAAAGTTTGCCAACAAATGAGTTTACAAAATACGTTGGATCCGTTAAGGTTGTACTTAGAACGTAAAGCCCTAAGGGTTTATATGGGAAAGTATCAAGTGGCTAATGGTATCTATATATGTATAGATAGATCTGACTTGCAGCACTACTTTTTGTCAAAACTTAAATTCCTGCACAATCCAACCTTACTCCTGTAACGACATCTACGTACGGAGGTAAGAAGGTAAGGATCCTCAGCCAACTGAGGGAGCTTGGCCTTCCGTCGGTGATGCGAACCGAACGCTGTTTCTCAAGCAGTGGCCTACTTGAGATGCTGCCAATATACCACTTAGGTTGATTATATTGGAGTATATGGTTCGGCGCAGGGTATGGCGATCGCTGTTCATACCCCCGCATTTTGCGGTACCCCCGTGAATACGTTGTTCGATAACGTATGCTAACGTTGTCTGTATGGCGGTAATTGTACAGATACTGTTCTATAATGAACAGTAATGTTTGGGGACGCTTTCATGTCGTGCTGCCATGAAAGGTTCATAGATATATATATCTGTGTATTCTTCTGCAGGTACACTAACCACGTTTACGCTATTAGGATGCGTAGGTTACCGACTAGTTATATAGTGAGAGACGTATGGTTATGCCACCGAAATTAACTACGTAAGTCCGAAAATATTCGGCAGTTGTTTTGGTTTGAGGGCGAGTAGCGCGTGCATGCATCTTTTGCCAATAAAAGAATTTTATACATCATGGACATGTTGTTTGTTTTTGGAATGGGGTAATGAAGAGTTAGGGACAGCTTTAAGTTGGGTATCTTATATGGGATCTTAGTCCTTCATCTGATTTCCAGCCTTTGCTGTTAACAGAATTGGTCTTGATCTGTTTATCTTGTACTTTCCTAACAAGATAACAAGTTTTACCATTTGCATCCTGGTCGCAGATAGCAGCACCTTCCAATGTTTTCTGGGATCCGGAAGGGCATCTCCACACTAATGCCCTTCACTGGAGGGTTTTCCCCGCTTGCTATGGGAATCTTTGCAGGCTTTCCATTATACAGAACCCCCTCAGTACGACGCTGTTGAACATGTGGAAGACGGAATCCATAGGGCCTATGTCAGGATGAGTATACCTCAGCATCCTTTCCGTTCACAATGGCAGCCTATTGAGATCAGCACGATGGGCTACAGAATTATGGACACCATTGAAGCAGCGGCCCTAGAAGCTATTTATGCTTTTTGCAGTCAACACCCCGAGGAAGTTGTAGGACAACCTATAGGTTTGTTTGCCACGACAGATCCTGGTGAAGCGGAGCGAGACCTTGGAGCAATTCCTGAAAGTCATAGACTGGAAGGTCCACTAGAAGAAGTAGTGCAAGGAATGAGGCGTTATACGGGCGTGCAATACCACTATCACATGCTGCTACGCCGTGAGATAGGTCATCTGATCACTGCTGCGCGAAGTTTCCACGGGGACGTTGCCAGATACTTTACCCAGGCCGATCAACTTCAAGCAGTGGTACTTGAGAAGAATGGAATAATCGCTACTCAAAACGAGACCATCCATCATCGTGAAGATCAGATCAATGAGAGTGATCACATAATCACTTAGCGGGATACTGTTATTGAATTTCTACAGGCACAAGTTCAAGATCTGATCCTTGCAGTGGATGATGCTCAAGCTCAGATTGAAGAATTGCAGCAGCCCCCGATTCCTCCCGTTGCACCTGCAGCACCTGAAGCTGAAGAGGAAGATCCCGAGGAGATTGAAGGGGTCTCCGAACTTGATTCTGAGCATGGGGATCCTGTCGTCAGTCCCCATCATTCCTCTTCTGGAAGCCAGTCATCAGTGGGCAATTTTGATGACTTTTAGTTTTGGTTGACAGGGTGATGGTTTAGATGTAATAAATGTATAAGATGTAATATAAGTAGTGTGTAGAATATCTAGCTATAAAGCCACTTGTTGTATATGTGGCATGTACTTTTGGGTAAAAGTTTGTAACCTTGGGAGTGTACTGATGTAAGATAGTAGTATCTTTATAGTAATCCAAGTCCTGAGTTTCGGTTATCCTACTCAACATCTGTGTACCCGTTATAAGTAGATTGAATGGAGCATATGCATTACATTTCAGCTGGATAAATTGCATATTATCTGAAATTGGAGCAAGATTATGGTTGATAATGGATATCTTCTTTATTTCAGATGGTTGGAGCTACTCGAGGAACCCCGGAAGGATTCCGGGCAGGACAACCTGGTAGTTCCCAGCAACCACCACCGCCACCTCCAAACCTGGCCGAGGTTATGGCCCGGCAAACTGAGCTTTTAAATCAACTTGTGCAAGCTCAGATGGGCCATTTCCAGCAGCAACCTCGAGGCCGAGGAGAACCTCTATCGGCCACTTATCAGGACTTTCTCAGCACCCAGCCTCCTTTATTCCATAAGGCCGATGAGCCTCTGGACGCAGATGCCTGGTTGCGGACTATCGAATCTAAGTTCGCTTTAGTGTCAGCTCCATGTTCAGAGGAGAACAAGGTGCTCTTCGCAGCCCAACAACTCCGAGGCCATGCACGTCTTTGGTGGGATCAGTTTCATGCAATGCAACCCGCCGAACACGTGGTCATTTGGGGTGAGTTTCGGACTGCCTTCCGTGCACATCACATACCGGCTGGACTCATTGAGCGAAAGCTCAATGAATTTTTAAATCTGACCCAAGGTACCCGCACAGTTACACAATATGCACAGGTTTTCAATCACCTGTGCCAATATGCGGGATCACACGCGGACACAGATGCCCGCAAATGTGACCGTTTCCGTCGAGGCCTAAACACCAAGCTCAAAGAATGGCTGAATTTAGTGAAGGCCAATGATTTCAATGAGTTGGTCAATATGCCATAACTCAAGAAGACTGCATTGCCGCTCATAGAGCTGAAAAGAAACGGAAGGTACCTACAGGGCCTGCAACTTCACAGCCACCGCGGTATCGGTTGATTCCGAGCAACGCCCCTCGAGCTCTGCCTCGAGGCAATATATCTGGCAGATGGGTAGCCCGACCTCCTCAACAAGCACAGTTCAATCGACCACCCCTGCCACAAAATCAGCAACAACCCCAACAAGGTCCCCGACCGAGTTTTCCGCCAGCTACCCCAGGAAACAGCAATTATAGTTGTTTCAATTGCGGAAGCCCGTCCCACTTCATCAAGGACTGCCCTCAACCTAGGAAATCATTCCAAGGGCAGACATCTAATCCAAATTACAAGGGCAAGGGTAAGAGACAAGTGGTACAGATCCGACAAGGGAGGGTGAATCTCACTACACTCTCCGAACTCCCTGAAGGGGCACCGATAATGACGGGTACATTTTCTATTAACCATCATCCCGTTATTGTTCTTTTTGATTCCGGTGCTACCCATAGTTTTATCAGTAAAGAATGTGGAAGTAAAGTAGGATTGGATATTTACCCTACTAAAGAAGATTATAAGATAATCACTCCTGGTGGGAAAACCCTATCAAATCAAATCTGTATGAAAGTACCACTTCTATTGGGTAGTCAGGTAATAAAAGCAGATTTACTTCTGTTAGATCTAAAGGGAATGGATGTCCTTTTAGGAATGAACTGGATGGCACAGCACCATGTGTCTTTGGATATCTCTTCTCGCACTGTGGAGATAGATTCACTCGAACACGAACCTACCATCCTCTATCTTCCACAACCAAAATCCTTTAACTCTTGCACCTATGCTGCATCTAAGGTCAAGCTTGAGGATATTCCAGTCGTTTGTGAATATCCAGATGTTTTTCCAGACGATTTGCCTGGAATGCCTCTAGACAGAGATATCGAGTTCATTATAGAACTCCAACCTGGTACAGCCCCTATCTCTAAGAGATATTATCGTATGCCTCCTAATGAGTTGGCCGAATTAAAAACCCAACTCCAAGATCTCTTAGACAAAGGCTTTATTCGCCCAAGTGCATCACCATGGGGTTGTCCAGCCCTGTTTGTGAAAAAGAAAGACAATAGCTTAAGGCTGTGTGTCGATTACCGTCCCCTCAATGCGGTGACCATCAAAAATAAGTACCCTTTACCCCGCATTGATATCCTCTTTGATCAATTAGCCGGAGCCCAGGTGTTTTCTAAAATAGATCTTCGTTCCGGCTACCACCAAATTAAGATTCGGCCCAGTGATGTTCCAAAAACAGCTTTCTCCACTCGGTATGGTCTATACGAGTATCTTGTCATGTCGTTTGGTCTCACTAATGCCCCAGTCTATTTCATGTACCTAATGAATTCTGTTTTCATGCAAGAGCTCGACAAATTTGTCGTGGTCTTCATTGATGACATCTTGATCTACTCAAAAACTCCAGAAGATCATGCTAAGCATCTCCATGTCATCCTTCAGCGATTAAGAGACCACCACCTATATGCCAAATTCTCTAAATGTGAGTTTTGGCTAGATACAGTCAAATTTCTGGGCCATACCATCTCTAGTGACGGAATATCTGTCGATCCCAGTAAAGTACAAGAAGTGATGGATTGGAAACCCCCAACCTCCGTCCATCAAATTCGTAGTTTTCTCGGTCTAGCTGGCTATTATCGCCGTTTCATTCCTGACTTTTCCAGAATAGCCAAACCTATGACCGAACTACTAAAGAAAGGTGTGAAATTCCTCTGGGATCAAAAATGCGAAGATGCATTTCATCTTCTTAGAAATCATCTTACGACGGCTCCAGTTTTAGCTCAACCAGATATCTCAAAACCTTTTGACATCTATTGTGATGCATCAGGAACTGGACTTGGTTGTGTACTTATGCAAGACAACCGAGTCATTGCATATGCATCACGAGCGCTTAGGGTTCATGAACAAAACTATCCTACTCATGACCTTGAACTTGCAGCCGTTGTCCATGCCTTGAAAATTTGGAGACATCATCTAATGGGTACGAAATGCCATATTTACACTGATCATAAAAGCCTCAAGTATATCTTTACCCAGGCAGATTTAAATATGAGGCAAAGGCGCTGGCTAGAACTTATCAAGGATTATGACTTGGAAGTGCATTATCATCCGGGCAAGGCCAATGTCGTTGCAGATGCCCTTAGTCGCAAAGCACATTGTTCTTGCCTATCCGTTGAAGCGTTCGACAAAACTCTCTGTTGGGAAATGGGTAAACTCAATCTAGAGATCATTTTCCAAGGTGACTTAAACCATATCTCGGTTGAAGCCACACTCAGAGATGATATTACTCTAGCACAACAGCGCAATGAAGGGGTCAAAATCATTAAACAAAAGATAACCCAAGGTGAAGGGAAGTATAAATGCTTCCGAGTGGATTCTAAAGGAGTTTTATGGTTCAATGAACGTATTGTGGTACCAAAGGACCATAAACTCCGAAAACGAATAATGGATGAGGCCCATCTATCCAAATTCTCTATACATCCTGGCAGTACAAAAATGTATCAGGATCTGAAACAGAACTTTTGGTGGACTCGTATGAGACGAGAAATCGCCAAATATGTGTCAGAATGTGATATCTGCCAAAGAGTCAAAGCCAGTCATTTGAAGACTGCTGGTATTCTTCAACCTCTACCCATTCCCTCGTGGAAATGGGAGGATATCAGTATGGACTTCATTGTTGGCCTACCCAACACTTCTCGGAGGCATGACTCTATTTGGGTAATCGTTGATCGATTAACCAAGACTGCACATTTCCTTCCCGTGCATACTACGTATATTGCTAAGAAGTATGCCGAGATCTATTTAGATCAAATTGTTCGACTTTATGGAGTACCCAAAACGATCATTTCTGATCGTGGAGCACAATTTGTTGCCCGGTTCTGGGAACAACTTCATGATGCTCTTGGGACTAAATTAATTCGAAGCTCTGCCTACCATCCTCAGACAGATGGGCAAACTGAGCGAATAAACCAAATTTTGGAAGATATGCTCAGAGCTTGTGTACTCCAATTCGACAAAAATTGGGATAAGTACTTGTCACTAGCAGAATTCTCTTACAACAATAGCTATCAGACAAGTATTAAGATGGCCCCATTTGAAGCATTATACAGTCGCCGATGCCGAACTCCTCTGAGTTGGTCACAAACCGGCGAGCGTAAAATTTTTGGACTCGATCTGGTTATAGAAGCAGAGGATAAAGTCAAGCTTATCCAGAACAATCTAAAGGCCGCCCAATCCCGACAGAAAAGCTACGCGGATATACGAAGAAGGCCATTACAGTTTCACGTCGGAGACTTCGTATATCTTCGAGTATCTCCTACTCGAGGTATTCAAAGATTCGGTATAAAAGGGAAACTTGCTCCTCGATACATCGGACCTTTTGAAATCCTTGAAATCTGTGGACCCGTAGCTTACCGTCTCCAACTTCCACCTCAATTAGCGGCCATCCATAACATCTTTCATGTATCCCAACTCAGAAAGTGTGTCAAGATCCCCACCGAAATCATCGATTCCCAAGCTATCGAAATCGAACCCGATCTGACCTATACGGAATATCCCCTTAGAATCCTTGACACTAAAGAGAGAAGTACCAGAAGAGAGACCACCAAAATGTACAAGATTCAATGGAACCATCACACAGAGGAAGAAGCAACATGGGAAACCGAATCTTATCTCCAACACAACTTTCCCGATTTCTTCCAATCCAACCTTCGAGCTTGATCTTTTTGTCCCATCCTGCTTCAGAATCTCGGGACGAGATTCTTTTTAGGGGGGAAGGCTGTGACACTCAGGTAATTAGCTAGGTCATACCTCAGAATTTAAGTAAGCTTGTATGTTCAAAGTTTGGCAAAAATGTATTTTTACGTATGTAATGCTATGGAAGAAAGGATGTTTATATAATTAACATTAACTAAAGGTCCTTTTATGCAAAATGGATGGGGGTGAGGGAAAAGTTTAAAAGCATAAGGGTTATTTTGTAAAAAGTAGTATCTGTGGTCAAATTGCAAAATTATGTGTGAAGTTACCATAGGATGTATGTGCAAAAGTAATTTTACTTAGGGATTTACATAAAACATGAAATATTTACTAAGTTCATTTTATTTCTAAAACTATTGCTCAACTGCAGATGAACCTTAAAGAGAAGTTGTAGAGTTTGAAAAACCATGCACTTTTGCTTTTTGGACCATCTTCATTTGAGCATTGGTTTAAAAGTTGCAAACCCTTTTCAGTAAGGCCCCTACCTTTCTCTGGTTTCACAACTCAGTCCCTGAGTCAGTTCACCCCCCCTTCTTCCTCCCTGCGCTCTGCCCCCCCCTGCTCTGCCTCCCCTGCTTTTCTGCCGCCGGAGTTATGAGCCGCCCTGGCTCACCGCCGGCCATTTTCCCTGCCCTCCCCCATCCACGCGTTGCCTGCTGCTTGGCCACCGCTCTACCCCCCCCCTTGCTGGCGTCCTGCCCGCGCGCCACGGCGCCTGCGGCACTGCCGCACCGCCGCCGGCGCCTCTCCTGCCGCCGCCGCAAAACCCCGCGGCAAGCCTTATCCCCTCCCCTCTCTTCTGCCCTACGGCGCTAGTGAGCCGCCACCACCCCGTTTGGCTATAAAAGAACCGCCCAGGGCACCTCGCGCGCGTACAGAACCGCCGCTCCTCCATTGCCGCCGCCGTGAAGCTCGGGTCGCCGTGGAACTCCCTCCTCCGTTCCTTTCCTCCCCAAATTGACCGCACCGTGAGCTCCCCCGTGCCCTACAGAACCTCCCCAGCCAGTCCTCTCCCACCTCCGCCCACCGGAAGCACCCCGCCGCCGTGCGCCTCCGGCCGCCGGTCCTGTCCTCCGCGGGCAGCCCTCCTCCGACCGCCTTGACCCCCTCCAAGACAACCACTAGGTAGCCCGAAGTCCCCTCATACTCCCCCTCTCTTTTCCCCTCACCGCCGGCGACATCCCCGGCCGGAATTTGGCCGGACATGTGCCTCCTCCCCGCCGGCCGAAGCCCCTGGACTTGATTGCTTGCTGCGTTTTCTTTTCAGGGGGTTAGCTGTAAAATGCAGGGACTAGTTTGCAAAGAGTACTTGTTATTTCATGTGAGAGTCTTTTCTGTCTTGTAAAATTCATAACAATTCACAGAAAAATCTAAAAATAGTGAAACCAATTTTGTTAGAAAATAGATTTCAAACTCTATGATTTTTGTTAATGGAGTTTAGTGTGAAACAAAATACTTTTGCCTTTGTTAAACATCTAAGATTAAGGGATAATACACTCTTGACCTTGTCATTTCATGCTCTATGGTTTATCCTAAAGTTTAGCATGAATGTTCTTTAAGCCCTAAGTAACCTTGAGCAATTTCAAACTCAAAATTCAATCTAAACTTAACATCTTTAATCTGAACTTTCAAATTTAAAATAGACCTATTGTATAGCCTTCTTTAATTGGAACCTTCTATCATTCATAAATGTAATGTTTACAATGTTTAATATATAAGTAAATTTCTATAATCTTTTATTTAAAAACTTTTAATTCAAATTTTGGTTCATTTAAATTTTAATTTAAATGTTTTAGTAAATTCTACCATATCTTTATAAATAGTGTTTTAGATCTAAAACCTCTTTACTTTGTACATGTTTGTGTGTTAATTGGGTGAGCTATAATATTTGGAATGTGAACTTCTAAATTTAAATTTCACTCTATTTGATTTACTGCATCTCATATAGAATCTACGACACTCGACGACGGGGATTACGAACTGGTCTTAGGACAAGACCAAGGCTTTTCAGAAGATCCAGCACAAGTCGTCGAAGGACTAACTGAAGTTCCGAACCCGAGTTCGGAAATCTCTGACTCCCCTGCCCCCACCCCCACTCCCGAAGGCAAGCCCCGGACATATCCCACTACTTTATTTACACTACAATCTATATCTATCTATATTGTATCTTGCATTAGGTCGAGGAATTGAGATGAAACCCTAGATGCATGAATCCTAGGAATCCAATGTAATGCTCCCGAGTCCTTATCGGTTAGATGCTTTGCTAATAGGATCGGTAGAAGTCGGGTGATTTCCTGTCACTCGCGCGATATAGGAGTTGCATGTTTACATTACTGCAACCACTATAAGGATGACGGACAGGGTCATGTGCTGTATCATGACCTGAAGGTTACCCTGTCTGTTTCGTTAAAAGTTGTTAAGGTCGATCTATGTGGTAGTGGTGGCTAAGTTTTTGAAAGTACTAGCCACATGCCGCGAAATATGGTAAGCGGCAAACCTAGTAACCAATCGGCCCGGCAAGTGGACATACCTCCCACCACTCGATTTTATATTATGTTTACACGCACCGACGTGCGGGAGTACGTTCTGCAAGGCAGACAGGAATACGGGTTTTGTAGTCGCGCTACAGACGTATGTCCTGTACACATTGGGTGTGCGTACGGTTCTGCAGTCGCTTGTGGTGGACCTGATCCACGACCCGGAATGAAAGGCAAACGGTTGCTTCGGAACGATCATTGGATCTTCCAAGCGTGTGTGTTAGGTTTACCTTGCAAGGTTAAATTCGATTCGAATCGTCCGCCTCTCACGAAGCTTGAGATTGCTTATCCCTTTTACCACATTGAGTAAAAAGTGTAACTAATGATGGATAATCTTGATGGATGATAATCACTACCTTGCTTGCTTAGTGTAGGTGCTAATCTAGAATAAATCCTCAACTAGAAAATGAGAGCTAAAACTTGAAAATAGTTCATACTCTTTGTTACTTTTCAGCTGAAAATAAACCCAGAGCCTTTGCAATGCCTTCATGAGTCTAGTTATGGGCTAAGTATACCCAATCCCGGGTAAGCCTTGCTGAGTATTAGAATACTCAGCCTTGCCAATGTTTGTTTCAGGTATAACCTACGAGAACCCCACGGACAACCTTGGGTGGCCAACGTCCGTTCCGTTTGGCTGGTCCGTGGAGTGGGACCCGTCCCCGGCCGGCACTGACCCTCCGGAGTGACACCAAGCCCTGGGCTAAGCTTGGCGTTTGCTTGCGCGACGTGTGTAGTCGCGTAAAACTTTTTCTTCCGCTGTGAGTTTAGACAAGCTGTTACGCTTGTCAGTTTGAACATGATTGTATAAATTTACTTCTCTTGAACTCATTTTGTAATAATATATATATATATATGGCTGTAAATTAAAGTTGAAGAGCTATTCTGTGATGTGAACTCGCCATCGTGCGAGGTAAACCTGCTTCGATCCTGCCGAACCGTGGTTGAATCGGGCGGAGACCCGACAGACCAAAGGATTGTTCCGTTTGAAGTGCGTTAAGCGGATTGCAGTTGTACGGCGATCAATAGCGCACTTGAGCCGGAATAATTCGAGCGGTTCTGCCACAGTTCATAAAAATATGAAATCAATTTTGTTTGAAACCTTAAGTTAAACTCTACAAGTTTTATGTTATGATCTTGAGTTGAGATCTTTGATGTGTGGTCTAGGTCAAATGTTAGGGAATGAATGTTTTATTGTGCTTTATATTGTATGCTTGTATTATAGCTAAAGCGTAAGCTATAAAAGTTATGTCATAAGTAGAGATATGCGATATCTAGTTAATCCTTTCCCACGAAGTGCTCATATCCTTACCGTTAAGACGTTATCCTTGTTTTGATTGCCGTTTCCTTAAGACTCTCTTCGTATAAGGATCTTTGTTAATTCATGTGCATCTGTTGCTTAGCTAATACATCTCTGCAGCTATGCTTCAGCGTTGGCTATCAGTTCAGCCACTAAACATCCATTTCCCTTGAATCTAGGATGTTCCTGCGTAACAGCTATCAGTCGATACTTCTACCATCGGCTGATTAGCTAATACGATTGTTACCTTTCTAGTATCGGCTACTGCCGATACAATCCTTTTGTTCTATCCCACATCGACTGCACATAGTCAATATATCGGAGATGCACACGCGATCTTAAGGTTCTTGCCATCAACCTATCCATACCGATTTTAGTTGCTCTCCATATCAGTTATGGCCGATCAATCCTTAGTTTTCCCATCTTTATCCACACACTTCTATCAGTCGATTTATCGACTGAGAGATCGGCTATCTATATCTATCGGTCATGTACCCTCAATCACACTCCTTTTGGCTATACGTCACTCAATTGTTGTGCTGACGTAATCGAGTCGATACAACCACACTTAGTTACCTAGATAACACTTAAGCACATCTCAGTTAAGACAACTGTTTTAGGAATCATCCTTCTGCCAAAATAAGCAATGCTTTCATCGATCATCTAGGAATCCGATGCACCTTTCCATCAGCTAAACCTCTGTTATTTCCAATCGGCTCTGTTGTAATCTTCAACGAATAGCCGATCCTAATTAGTTATCCTCCTAAAGCTCTGTTTAAGTTTAGTTTCAAATCTTTTTAGTTGTTATGTGAATAGTGTGTTAAATGAGTGTTGAAATGCAACTTTGTTGCGAAGTAAAATAGTTTCGTGTGCACACTTGAATGTGATGTTGCATTACATGTAGATTACTTTCGGCAACGGTACCTGTGAAATCTCCCTGGAGTCTACAGAGGATGTTTCTGAAGATCAAGTGAACGTCACCAAGGGATTAACTGAAGCCCCGAACCAAAGTTCGGAAGATGTTGACTTACTGACTTCAGACCCACCAGTAAAGGCAAGCCCCGGACATATCCCATTACTTTATTTACACTGCAATCTATGCCTATCTATATTATATCTTGCATTAGGTCTAGGAGTTGAAGTGAAACCCTAGATGCATGAATCCTAGGAATCCAATGTAATGCTTCCGAGTCCTTATCGGATAGATGCTCCGCTAATAGGACCGGTAGAATTCGAGTGATTTCCTGTCACTCGCGCGATATAGGAGTTGCGTGTTTACATTTCTGCAATCACTATAAGGATGACGGACAGGGTCATGTGCTGCATCATGACCTGAAAGTTTACCCTGTCTGTTTCGTTAAAAGTTGATAAGGTCGATCTGTGTGGTAGTGGTGGCAAAGTTTTTGAAAGTACTAGCCACATGCCGCGAAATATGGTAAGCGGTAAGCCTAGTACCCGATTGGCCCGGCAAATGGACGCGCTCCCACCACTCGACTTTTATTTTATGTTTACACGCACCGTGTGGCAGAACCAACCTGAATTACACCGGCTCAAGTACGCGAGTCCTCTCTTGAGGGCTACCTCGTGCTTCAAACGGTATAATCCTTTGGCCTGTCGGGTAACGTCCCGATAAACCACCGTACGCAGGATCCAACAAGGTACCTCACACGAAGGTGAGTCCAGAGATATACATGCCAATACATTTTACACCACAGGCAGTTATATTACAAAAATTTACAAGCATCATTAGCTCTCATTAAAGAGAGATTATTACAAAATAGGTTTAAGTTTGAATTCGAAGCAGCGGAGTTTGAAAAGTGTAAACATTATACACGTCTTTATTACAGATGTCATGCTAGCCCTGGCATGACATCACTTGGCGGATTCTGTGTTGGCCGGGGACGGATCCCACTCCATGGACCAACCATCAGGTAAAGGGTAGGGCCACGGTGTAATGAAAGCTGGCTCGTCAGTGGGATTACCTGAGGTAAATCAACAAAAGCAAGGCTGAGTATACTAATACTCAGCAAGACTTACCCGGAATTGGGTATACCTTAGCCCATAACTATACTCATGAAGGCTTTTAGCTTTAGGTAGAGTTTTCAGCTGAAAAGCAACAAAGAGTAGATCCTTATTTCCAACTTTTAGCTTTCAGGTTCTAGTTGATTAACCATTCTAGGTAAGCATCTATAACTAATCAAGCATGGTGAAATCTTTAATCAAGCACCATCTTTGATAATCATAAAGTTGCTCTTGTTACTCTATGTGATAAAGGGGATAAGCAGTCTCATACATCGTGAGAGGCGGACGATTCTGAATCGAGATTCAACCTTGCAAGGGTAAACCTAACTCACACGCTTGGAACACCACAGGGTTGTTCCGAAGCAACCGTTTGCCTTTCATTCCGACTCGTGGATCAGTGCCACCACAAGCGACTGCAGGTCATATGCACATCCAAAGTGCAGGAAATACGTCTGTAGCGCGACTACAAAACCCGTACTCCTGGTTGCCCAGCAACACATATGCCTACACGTCGAACAAAGTAACCAAAAGAAGCAAATACATGTGGTGGGTGGTATGTCCACTCCTCGGGCCGATCGGTTACTAGGCTTACCGCTTACCATATTTCACGGCATGTGGCTAGTACTTTCAAACGCTTAGCCACCGCTACCACACACTGCGACCTTATCAAATTCCACAACACAGACGGGGTATCATCTCAACCATGATACCTCACAATTCCCGTCCGCCATCCTTATAGTGATAACAGGAATGTAAACATTACAACTCCTATATCACGCGAGTGACAGGAAATCACTCGACTTCTACCGGTCCTATAAGCAGAGCAGCTAGTCGGACTCAAATTCTAGTGTTCAATACATTGGTTCCTGGAGTAATGCAACTAGAGTTTCCAAACAACTCCTAAGAACTTAATGCATATAGATATATGTAAATAATATAGGTTACAGTGTAGTAAAATAGGGGTTATGTCCGGGGCTTGCCTTCGCTGGTAGGGTTGGGGTTAGTCAAAATATTTTCTTCCGAACCTTGGTTCGGGGCTTCAGAGAAATCCGCAACAAGAGTCCCGGGGTCTTCAGAATAATCTTCTTCTTGTTCCGGGATCAGCTGATAATCTCCGTCGGCGAGACTGGTCGAATCTATATGGAATGCAAAATGAAGTTTAATGGATGCATACATTTGTAGTTCAGTTCACGATAAAGTTGCAATCTAAATAAAGGACATTACATTTTGACAATCAACTTAACTACCCTGTACTGGGCAGTCATTTATCGAGTACTAATTAAACTAACTAGTCTCGTTAGGCAACCGGGGGGGGTTACCCTAAACATCCAATTTAATTTTATTAGGTAGTGTATCTAATTATCCTAAGTAACACTACTCAGCAATTCCTATTTATTTTATTAGTTAAACTTTGTAATTAACTTTAGGTTATTATTTGATTATGATTAATCTTGAATTAATTTTTAGGCAAATTGTAATTTAATAAAATTAAATGAATACTTATGAAAATTACCCTAAATGGATTTAATTAAGATAGCATTACTCAAGATATTTTATATAATAATTAACAACTTACTTAATTAAACAAAATCAAAATGTGAAATTTCAAGTATAATTATAACTAGAGTTTTATATTAAAATTAGGGTTTAAACTTAAAGACATCATAAACTACTTAAGTTTAGCATACCAAAAAGGTTTTATAAATTTTCATGCATTCTAATTATTGGTTATGATTTATCTTGAAATCTAAGTTTGAAATTTATAACTCAAGTTATGTTAGGTTTCTGTTTCTCAAATTTTTATCTTATATCACACTCATAAAGACTAAACTATAGTAAAAATTTCATCCCTAAATATGCATAGATACTTCTGAAATTAATTTACCAAGCTTTCTTTAACTTATAACAAAAGTAATCAAATACTCTAACTAGAGAGCTGATCTAGGCCTCAAAAATTTACACAGAGCTATTTACATTACCTACAACACATGCTCCAAAAATTAACAGCAACAAGGCTATGGATCACAAGATTTAATTAATGCATCCTTTTACTAGCATTTAAAATACAGAACAAACTTTGCACTTTCATGGCATGGTTATAAAATAAAAGTTGCAGAGCTCATCATAAGGTTTCTAACCCAACTAATTTCGTATTTTTCTGATTTTTCTACTGTTTTCTATGCATTTTCAAAGTTCACAGCAAGAAACTCAAATAAGGTTTACACATCAGTCCCTAGAACTAGCACAAAACCCCCTGGATTTTCGTTTCTTTTAACCCGCAGTCCCTCCCCCCATTTCCCCCTCGGTCAAGGTAAAAGCCCGACGTTGACCGGCCTATTCCGGCGACGGCGAGCTCTAGGGGTGAGAACAGAGGGGCGGGGAAGCATCTAGGGCCTTATGCGCACCCGCACGAGCCGGGAATTGGAGGGAGACGGCTCGGAGCGGCGGCGCGACGAAGGCCTGCGGCCGGCGGCGAGGTGGTTCGGTGGGGCAGTGTTGCGGTGCCTTTGGACGATGGTGGAGAGGTCGGAGAGCTGCCTGGGGGTGTGCTGGAGCTCAGGCCGGGGTCAGCTGGGGCTAGGGAAGGCCGGAAGGTGGAGTCCCACAGTGGACCGGTCACGGCGGCGACAAGGAAGCTCGGGGAGCTCGTCGGGGAGCCAATGTAAGGCCTCAAGAACCCAATTGGCAGGTCAGGGAGCGTCGTAGGGGTGGCGTGGTGCAGGCTAGAGCATGGTGGTGTCGTGAAGTGGCTTGGGATGGGCTGCCCACGGCGGTGCCGAGCGCGGCCGGAGCTGGGAGAGAGGAGTAGCGCGGAATGTGGGTGTAGGGTTCAGGAAATGCCGCGGCAAAATGGGGAAATGGAATGTAGAGGTTCTCGGAGTGCTTGTGCGCGTGAAAGGTAAGGGCTTCAAGGCCTGGTCAGGCGTCCTCCACGGCGGCGATGTGGTGGCGGACGATGGGCGATTGGGTTACTGTGGCGTGTGCACGGGGCGACACCGAGGAAGGGCTAGTGCGGTGGAAAGGCCCTCAGGCGACGCGTGGGCACGCGCAGGAGTTGGAGGTGGTGCTCGGGAAGCCGTGCCGGCGGTGGGCGGCGGCGACAGAAGCAGAGCAGAGGGGGAAGCGGCGCGGTCAGAGGTAGACGAACCAGAGAGGTGTCAGGGGATCTATTTGCAATTCTCAAAAAGTTCAGGGACCCCACTGTAAACTAAAATTTTCCTACTGCTACAAAGGTCAAATGAAAAAGTTCTCAACATGAGAGTTGTAGAGTTTTTCAAACTCTACAACATTGATTTAGGGCTTGGGTTCAAAAATTCAAAGTTTACAGCTATTTGGATTACATTTTGAAACAAGATTGAATTTAAATTAAATTTGACTTTGCCCACCTAAATTTGATCAAACTTTGGGCATTTTCACAAATTTTTTGACCTGTCATGATTACTTGTACTTTTACACACCAACCCTTAAGTAAATTTGAATTTGACTTTTATATTCCAACCATTTCATATGTAACCCTTATATTTGTTTTAATTACACTTAAGCCCTTACTTTCATACAAAGTTTATTTCTTTTAGATTTTAACTTAACATTTGTGCTTTACTTTGCTCTAATCAAATAAATTTGACATTTAAGAGTATTTTCACATAATTGCACATAAAAACTTATGAAATTCATAATTTACAATTTCACCCTTATGCTTTGTACAACTTATATGCACTATAACATGCTTACATGTAATACACCCAAACTTAGTATCTAGTTGTCTAACTACCTGGATATTACAGCCTTCCCCCCTTAAAAAGAATCTCATCCCGAGATTCCGAAGCTGAACAGAAATGGATAATTAGATTTGGGGATTGGCTTGAAGGAAGTCTGGAAAATTCCGTTGAAGATAAGACTCAGTCTCCCAAGTCGCTTCTTCTTCGGTGTGATGATCCCATAAGATCTTGTACATCTTAATTGCTCTCCTTCTGGTGAATCTCTCCTTAGTATCCAGGATTCGAAGAGGTTGTTCGATGTACGACAAATCCGGTTCAATCTCAATGGCACATGTCTCAACGATTTCTGTGGGTACTTTGACACACTTCTTAAGTTGAGAGACATGAAAGACATCGTGAATGGCAGCCAATTGAGATGGAAGGCAAAGTTTGTATGCCACTGGGCCACAAACGTTGAGAATTTCAAAGGGTCCGACATATCGAGGTGCTAACTTCCCCTTTATGCCAAAGCGTTGGACGCCTTTGGTAGGAGATACTCGGAGATAGACAAAATCTCCTATTTGAAATTGTAGAGGTTTCCTCCTCTTATCTTCATAGCTCTTCTGTCTGGACTGAGCGGTTTTAAGATTAGATTGAATAATCTTAACCTTATCTTCGGCTTCAACGACTAGGTCTGGTCCGAAAATTTTGCGTTCACCGGTCTCTGACCAACTCAAAGGAGTTCGACATCTGCGACCATATAACGCTTCGAAAGGAGCCATTTGAAGACTAGCTTGATAACTGTTATTGTAGGCAAATTCAGCTAGAGCAAGGCACTTGTCCCAACTTGTACCATAGTGAATAATACAAGCTCGGAGCATGTCTTCAAGGATTTGGTTAACTCGCTCAGTCTGTCCATCAGTTTGAGGATGATATGCAGAGCTTCTAATCAATTTGGTCCCTAAGACTGATTGTAACTGCTCCCAGAAACGTGCGATAAATTGGGGCCCTCGATCAGATATAATGGTTTTTGGAACCCCATGCAATCGAACGATTTGTTCCAGATAGACTTCGGCATACTTCTTAGCAGAGTAAGTGGTATGCACAGGGAGGAAATGAGCTGTTTTTGTGAGTCTATCAATGATCACCCATATGGAGTCATGTTTTTGAGATGTGTTGGGAAGACCGACAATAAAATCCATGCTAATGTCTTCCCATTTCCATGATGGTATGGGTAATGGCTGAAGCGTACCAGAGGCTTTTAAATGGCTAGCTTTAACTCTCTGGCACGTATCACACTCGGATACATATTTGGCAATTTCTCTCTTCATTCTGGTCCACCAAAAATGTTGCCGAAGATCTTGATACATCTTGGTGCTACCAGGATGAATAGAGAATTTGGACAAATGTGCTTCGTCGAGGATTTGCTTACGAAGTTGATGATCCTTAGGCACAACAATCCGATCGTTGAACCATAGGACTCCTTGATGATCAGTGTGAAAACACTGATATTTAGCTTCTCCCTGGTATAGCTTGGATTTGATAATTTTTACCCCCTCATCATGTAGTTGTGACATGACGATTTTATCCCGCAAAGTAGACTCAATGGAAATTAAGTTTAAACTACCTTGGGGAATAATCTCAAGATTGAGTCTTCTCATTTGATGGCAAAGAGTGTCATTAAAGGTGGATATGGTTAAGCAGTGACAATGTGACTTGCGGCTAAGTGCATCCGCAACCACATTAGCTTTGCCCGGATGATAGTGTACCTCAAGGTCATAATCTTTGATTAACTCCAACCAACGCCTTTGCCTCATATTTAGATCAGCTTGAGTAAAAATATACTTGAGGCTCTTATGGTCTGTGTAAATGTTACACTTAGCACCCATAAGATGATGTCTCCAGATCTTGAGAGCGTGAATAACTGCTGCCAATTCAAGATCATGTGTTGGATAATTTTGCTCATGAGTCCGAAGTGCTCGGGATGCATAAGCAATAACCCGGTTGTTTTGCATAAGAACACAACCAAGGCCAATTCCGGAAGCGTCACAATAGACATCAAAAGGCTGGGTACTATCTGGCTGAGCTAGTACTGGAGCAGTCGTCAGAAGTTTTCTCAAAGCGTGAAATGCTTCCTCACACTTATCATCCCAACGAAACTTAATTTCTTTCTTAAGTAGCTCAGTCATGGGTTTAGCTATCTTGGAGAAGTCTGGAATGAATCGGTGATAATATCCTGCCAATCCAAGGAAACTTCGTATTTGATGGACTGAAGTGGGAGGGTTCCAGTCCATAACTTCCTGAACTTTGGTTGGATCAACCGATATGCCTTGACTAGAAATAGTATGTCCCAAAAATTTCACACTATCCAGCCAGAATTCACATTTTGAAAATTTGGCATAAAGGCGATGATCCCGTAGTCGTTGAAGAACGACACGTAAATGATTAGCATGGTCTTCTTTGGTTTTGGAGTAGATCAAAATATCATCGATGAAGACCACAACAAATTTATCAAGCTCCGGCATAAATACAGAATTCATGAGATACATGAAATATGCCGGTGCATTGGTAAGTCCGAATGACATAACCAGATATTCATAAAGTCCATATCTGGTTGAGAAGGCCGTTTTTGGAATGTCACTAGGCCTGATCTTGATCTGATGATAACCAGAGCGTAAGTCAATCTTGGAAAAGACCTTTGCTCCAGCTAGTTGATCGAACAAGATATCAATGCGGGGAAGAGGATACTTATTTTTAATGGTAACCGCATTGAGTGGACGGTAGTCGACACATAGCCTTAGACTATCGTCTTTCTTCTTGACAAAGAGAGCAGAACAACCCCAAGGTGAAGCACTTGGACGTATATATCCCTTATCAAGAAGATCTTGAAGCTGAATTTTCAGTTCTGCTAATTCATTTGGAGGCATGCGATACGGCCTTTTTGAAATTGGAGCAGTGCCAGGTTGAAGTTCAATAATGAACTCGATGTCTCTATCTGGTGGCATTCCAGGCAAATCGTCTGGAAAGACATCGGGGTATTCACATACTACAGGGATGAATGAGACTGCTTATCCCTTTTACCACATAGAGTAAGAAGTATAACTATTGATGGAATAATCCGGATGAATGATAATCTCTACCTTGCTTGCTTAGTGTAGGTGCTAATCTAGAATAAATAATCCACTAGAAGTTGAAAGCTAAAACTTGAAAATAGTTCATACTCTTTGTTGCTTTTCAGCTAAAAATAAACCCAGAGCCTTTACAATGCCGTCATTTGTCTAGTTACGGGCTAAAGTATACCCAACCCCGGGTAAGCCTTGCTGAGTATTAGAATACTCAGTCTTGCTAGTACCATTTGCAGGTATAACCTTCGAGAGCCCCACGGTCATTTCTGCATGGCCAACTTCTGTACCTTTTGGCTGGTCCGTGGAATGGGATCCGTCCCCGGCTGGCAGTGACCCTCCTGAGTGACACCAGGCCTTGGGCTGAGCGTGGTGTCCACCGTTGCGACGAAAGTAGTCGCGTGTTTATTCCCCTTCCGCTGTGAACATAGACAAGCCGTCTCGCTTGTCAGTTTAAACATCGTTTGTGTAAATTTCATTTACAGTTGAACAAGGTTTGTAATAATGTTTACGTATCTATAAATTATAAGTAATGAGTTGTGCTGTGATTGTAAACTCGCCTTCGTGCGAGATAAACCTGCATCGATCCTGTTGAACCGTGGTTGTATCGGGCGGAGACCCGATAGACCAATGGGTTACACCGTTTGAAGTACGTTGGAGCCCTTGAGAGAGGACTTGCGTATTTGAGCCGGTGTAATTCAGGCGGTTCTGCCACAGGGGTATCATCGCAACCATGATACTTCACATAGATCCCGTCCATCATCCTTATAGTGATTACAGGAATGTAAACACTACAATTCCTATAAAGCTCGTGAGTGACAGGCAATCACTCGACTTCTACCGGTCCTATTAGCATAGCAGCTATTTGGACTCAAGTTCTAGTATTTAGTACATCGGTTCCTAGGAATATGCAACTAGGGTTTCCAGACAACTCCTAAGAACTTAATGCGCAAGTATATATATATATATATATATAAATGTAGATTGCAGTGTAAATAAAGTAGCAGGTTTATGTCCGGGGCTTGCCTTCTTGGGTGAGGCTGGGGGCAGGAGTATCAAAGTTTTCTGAACTTTGGTTCGGAGCTTCAGTTAGATTTCCGACGACGTTCCCGGGGTCTTCAGAATAACCTCCTTCTGGTTCCGGGATCAGTTCGTAGTCTCCGTCGGCGAGAGTGGTTGAGTCTATATGATATGCAAAGATGTGGTTCAATGGATGCATATACTTTCATTTCACTTCACGAAAAAGTTGCAATCCAAAGAAACTAACATTACATACTAACAAACAATACCATTTCCCTTTACTGGGTAGTCATTTATCGGGTATTAACTAAACTACCTAGTTACATTAAGTAACATGGTTGCTTACCCTAAACATTTAAACTAACTAAATTAGGTAGCATGTTTGGTTATCTTAAACAATCAAACTAATTACACTTAACAACTTTATTTATTTGACTAACTAATTATCTTTAATAACCTTAGGTTATTACTTAATTATGGATTTACTTTGATTAATTAAACAAACCCTAAGTTAGGAATATAACATTACTGTATCAAGTTCTATTTATTCTGGCTGTTCTACACATGATCATAGGTTGAAAATTTGTGGACATGCCATACTACTCAAAGAAATCATTCTACTTTATTTTCATAATTTTTCATGAACTAGAACTATTGTTCATGAATTTCCTTTGAATCTAAGCTTAAATTCATTACTGAAGCTACACTAGGGTGCTAACTCTCAAACTTTTATCTTGGATTATACATATTGAAAAAAAGCTAATGTTAAATTTTCAGCCATAAACATGAAGAGGTGCATTTGGAATTAAATCATGAAACTTTTACCAACATAAAACAAAGTTATCTAAACATCATAGCTAGAGGGCTGTTCTAAGCCTCCAAAATATACATATAACTACTTATAGCATACACATCTCATGTTTCAATTTTGAGCCTCAGTAAATCTACGGATTAAAAGATCTACTTAAAGTACCCATTATCTACTAATTAAATCACAACACAAATTACACATATTCATCTCGTGAACATAATACAAAAGTTGTAGTATTTAACACAAGGATTCAAACCCAACTAGTTTGACATTTTTCTAAATTTTCTACAATTTTCTACACATTTTAGAAGTTCACTAATTTGAATTTGGGGGAGGGACTGAAAATTTGTAGACAGAACCCTAGAAAGATTAAAATCAGAGCAATTGGGTCCTTGCTCATCGGGGAAGAAGGGGCAGGGACATCGCCGGCCAAATTCCGGCGAGGGGCGGTGTCGGGGGTGGAGAAGGACTGGCCCACGAGCATCAGGAGCTCAAGGCGCGTCCAGGGGTGGGCTTGGGAAGGAGAGGAGTTGACCGGAGGTGGGGTTCCCACAGCGGACCGAAGCGGCGGCGAAGAGGAGCTCATCGGCGAGAGGTTTCCTGGCAAGGAGGGCGGTCAAGTTCTGGTCCAGCAGCAGCAGCAGGAGGAGAGGAAGCTACTGGGGGGTTGGATCGATCGGAGGAGGGGCGGAGGGGCGAACAGGGAGTTGCCGGAGTGGAGGAAGGTGGCGGCGGTGGTGCTCGGGGCTCAGGTCATTGGGCGGGAGGAAGGAAATGCAGAATGGGATGGTCACGAGTTGGAGAAGCTCGAGAGCAGGGGAATAGAGGCCCGGAGGGAGTGCTCGGCGCATATGCCACGGCGACGGCGACGGCGAGCTGTCGGCCGGGCGGCGTTCGGGTCGGCGTGGTGCGTGCGGGAAAGGGCTAGTAGGGGCGAGCTGGAGCGGCAGCCGGCGTCCAAGTGATGCGTGGGGTCTGCCCGTGCAGGAGGTGGCGACGGGGAGGAGCTAGAGCGGCGGTGGGCGGCGCTGACAGCCGGTGGCAGAGGGAAGCAGAGGAGCAGAGGGGTGCCAGAGGAAGAAGAAGAGAGGGGGGGGGGGGTCCAAGGGACTCGTTTGCAAAAACAGAAAGTCCAGGGACCTCACTGTAAAGTAAGATTTCCCACTGATCCAAAACCCTAATGAGAAAATGACCAAAATAGAAGTTGTAGTGTTTTTCAAACCCTACAACATTGCTTTAGGGTTTAAGTTCAGAAACCCAAAGTACAAGGCTTTAATTTTAAACTTTTAACTAAATTCAAACTTAATAAGGTTTTGTCCTTATTAAGGTAAATTTTATGCAGTTTTGGATATAATTGCAAGTTTTCATGTAAAGTCATGATGACTTGCATTCTTACACTTTGGCCCTAAGTTAACTTTGAAAGTTACTTTTGTACTTCAAATATTTTGCATAAAAGGACTCATACTTTTGCAAAAATTACAGATAAGTCCTTATTTTCACATAAACACCCAAATTTCACATAATTCAACATATCTATTACAATTCCTTCCCTAGTGTGATACAAATTTGACACCTAGGGTGTCACAACGATTGCCTAAACTAGTATAAATCTTTAGTCATTGTGTGCTAGGCCATCTCTGATCATGACGATGACATAAACTTTGAGTAGATTTGGTTGTCGGCCATTTCCCAAACTGACAGTTTGGCGCCGTCCGTGGGGAGGACGTCGTGCGTCCACCATCCCGACGATTAGATTGCCTTCATCTCTAACACCTCTAGCCTGCGAGCCTGGGGAATACGATTGGCTTCGGCTTGTTGGAGTTTCCTGTGGTCCCACGCACTGGGCTGTGGGCCTCTCCTGACTTCATTGTCGATCGTCTCGGCACTTTTAGCCTCCGCTAGGAGGCCACTCCTCTGATGTCGCTCGAGGGAGACGCTCCCTCGACTAAGCCGCTGGCTGATCTCGACACTCAGGAGCTTGCACGTCACATCGAGCTCATGCTCGGTGCATATCCCTCAGCGAGCAACATAGACTTACTCCTGTTCTCGCTGCGCAATGTCTTCCACCAGCTCTCCGGAGGGATGCTGCTGTCCCCACTATGCTCATCGTGTGCTCAGTTCCCATTTGGCCTCATAAATGCCGCGAGCGTATATGCTAGGGAGCTCCGAAGGACCATATTACTGCCCCCGCTCACGACCGAGTTCGTGGGCATGACGGGGTATAGTCCTGCCTCGTTCCATGATCTCTACTCCGATGATGACCTCATGAGTGAAGGTTCCAGCATCGGTGACCTGTCACCCTTTGGCTGTCCCGCGCTGTAAGAATGCGCCATGGCGGATGTGCAGGGGCAACTGCCGGTCCTAGTAGAGACCGAGAATACACACACCTGCAAGACCCACGCGCACAGGCCTTAGCTAATGCCACAGCGCACGGTGAGGATTTACGCCAGTGGCAATAGCACTAGCCGCCACCCGCATTAGCGCACCTCTGGCGCCACTCTGAGCTGAATGCTCAAAAGACTATGGGCGGTGCGAGGGCACACGTCTGTCAAGTCCAACAGGCCATTTTCACAGACACCAACAACCCCTTGTAGTTTGCGTGAGCTGGCTAGAACATCGCTGCCATTGCGATGCTACTGCGCAACCTGCCCGAGCTTGCGGACCCTCAACAATAGGAGCTCCACCGCAACATCCGGACGTTTCTGGAGCATGTCGCTGTGCAGCAAGAAGAAAGCTCTGTGTCATGCCGCCGGCACGCAGCCTCCTGCCTAGTCGGGGGGGGGGGGAGGGTAGGCTCGCAGCAGCAAGGGTTTCCACCCTAGGCAGGTCACGACGCCACAGCTACACCTCACCCCGATTCGGTGCTCCCCTCGCAGCGCCCGCTGGTGCGTGGTTGGCTGAAAGTGCATATGGCCCCCTAAGTGGGTTTTGGTGTTGATGACATGCATAATTAAGGGGCACTTGTATTTGTCAAGCTATGGACAGGTTAAAATTTAATGAAATGAATTATATGTGTGAAAAGATGCCAATTTGCTTGATAGACGGTGATGGAACTCAAAAGAAGATCTTAATTTATTTTCTATTTTGAATTTGATTATAGGAAACACCGTACTACTAAGAGGAATGCGAATAGATAGATTGAAGATGTCAAAATGCTTAATTGACATGCTAACTACCCAAGAGAGATAGAAAATCACACACTTGTGCACTTAGTTTTCTCACTGACTCAGTGTGTGTCGGAAGTTCCGACCATGGGCTGGCAGTTGGTTAATAGTTCTGATAGGAGGCTCTCCGCCAGCTATTTTTAATGGGGTTAGAAGTTCTGACCCTGTGTTGGAAGTTTTGACAATCACTTATTCTGGACACTAACAGCTAGTTTTGGGGGCTCGGGTATTTATACCCACTCAGCCCTTCCTTCATTTGCTGCTGACTTACATGAGAAAAACACCTCCTTGAGCTTCCAAAACACTTCCCCAATCTCTCCAAGAGCTAATCCTTGAGTTGATTTGAGCTAGGGCTTAGGTGAGAGCAAGATTGAGGTGTGAGACTTGAGCACTTGAGTGAGAAGCCAGCCACGCTCATCTCAAGGGTACTTGAAGCATCTTCATCGACTCTATTCGCATTTGTTACTCTTGAAGCTTGCTTCTAGACGGTTTCGTGTTGCCCGGTTGAGCGTACTCTCATGTGTGAGCACCTCAGGAAGTTTGTATTACCCATCCTTTGTGGATTTCATAGTAAGTGACTCAATCCTCCTTTGTGGTTGATTGAATGAGGTAAAGGGTTAGTGGAAGACCCGGCTCTTTGTGAGCTCTTCAACGAAGACGTAGCTTCCTTAGTGAGAATGAACTTTGAGAACAAATCTCTTGTGTCTTGTTATTGCATTTATTTAGTTTTTGTTGACCTAGAGTTTGTTTTGTGCCAATCTACGTACTCGAGTTATTGTGATTGCAAAGATCGCCTACAGAAGTCTTCTAGTATCATTGCGCAACTTTTGATTCAGCCAGGTTCTGCAGTTTCAAGTTTAATTTTGAATTTCGTATAAGAACATTCCTATTTGTCGGAAGTTCCAACACGGTGTTGGAAGTTCCAGTCCATTGGAACTTTCTACACAGGGTCGGAAGTTCTGGCAGATTTGATCGCTGACATGATTTTTCAGGAATTTTCAGATATGCCTATTCACTCCCACTAGGCATCATCAAGATCCTTTCAATTGGTATCAGAGTCTAATCTCTTGTTTAAGGCTTAACTGCTAAGGGATATCAAGATGTCTATAGTTGGGGATGGTGCCGACGTCACTGCAACTGCCGCTACTCAAGTCGATGCCGGTACCGGGTTCAATGGTGCTGGAAATCCCTTTGGGCAAACAAGCCATCCACCCTCTATCTACCTTCAAGACTCAAGCTCAAGTGATGAAAGTGAGGGTGAGACATCGGAGGCAAGAAGAAGGAGAAAAGAAAAGATGATGGCCAAAATTGAAAAGAAGGCTGAGAAGTTGATGAGGAAGAGATTGATGGAAGAGAGCGAGAAGCATCCTTTCTTCGGGTTATAACAAGTACCTCATAACTAGCTCAATCTCAATATCCTACTTCTCAATTTCAATCGGTCCACTTGGGAAAACCTCCTTTCTTTGATGGAATGAATTATCCAAAGTGGTCTTATGATATGAAAATGCACCTCTACGGGCTGCACCCCTCTGTTTGGGAAGTAGTGGTTGTAGGTGTGACTCCTCCTACTAACGGTGTACCCACAGTCGAACAAGCTCAAGAATACTTCCGCAATGCGCAAGCCGTGAGGGTCATCACGAGTTTCCTTTGTGCCCAAGAATTCAACAAGGTCTGCAATGTTGAAGTAGCTAAGAAAATTTGGGACATATTGAGAGAAGCTCATGAGGGGATCGATGAAGTTTGAGAGGGCAAGATGGACTTGTTGTAAGGAGAATTAGAGCACTTTGTCATGCATGATGAAGAAACCGTGAGGTAAATGTATGATAGACTAACGATCCTTGTATCAGACATTAGATCTCTTGGAAGCATAGAATAGGATGATCATAAAGTGACTAAGGAGTTTCTTAGGGCTTTCACACCAAGAAATCCTACTTTTGCAACAATGATCAGAAGAGATCCAAAATTCAAGACCAAAACACCAAATCAACTTCTTGGTGAAATTCTTCATCAAGAGTTGGTTGAGAGAGATGTAGCCAAGTCACTTAGCCACAAGGTCAACAAGAATGTAGCACCCAATGCTAGCTCAAGTGATAAGGTTGAATCAAGCCCCAAGGCTCTAAAGTCAAGGAAGGAAGATTCAAGTGATGAAGGCTTCCCCGATGAAGAGATGGCCTTGGTGTTGAGAAACTTAAAGAAGTTCAAGAAGAAGAAGTACTACAAGAAAGGTGGTGATGACAAGAAGAAGCCATCACAAACAAGATGATATGAGTGCAAAGAAGTGGGCCACTACATTGCCGATTGCCCACAATTGAATAACAAAGAAAAGGAGGAGAAGAGGTACAGGGAGAAGAGCAAGGACTACAAGAAGAAATATCAAGGTCATGCTTATGTTGGTCAAGAGTGGGAGCCTAGTCATGAAGACTCCGATCATGAAGGTATGGCAACTCTAGCCATATCCAAGTCTTCAAGGAAACTCTTAAACAACATCTCCGATGATGAAGATTGTGACAGTTCCTGTACTTGCAATATTAGATATATTTTGTTAGTGTGAAATATGTGTTTGTTTGTATAAAGCTTATATGTGTTTGTGTGAAGTTTTTTAAAATTTAAAGTGCAAGTAAAAAGGGGTATTTTTGTAATTACAGAAAAACCTAGGGTTGTTTTTGCAAAATGTGTTTGGATGGGAGGTAATTTTGAAAAAGTGAAGGGTGGTTTTGCAAATGTGTTTTTCTTATTTTATTCCCTGTAAAAAATATATATTTATCCAAAAGTTGCATTTGAAATGCATGTGTTGAAGTGTGTAAAAATTTTGGGTAAAGTGGTAAAAATAAGGGTATTTATGTGATTTTATAAAAGTACAAGTCCTTTTATGCAAATGTTTGATTTACAAAAGTAACTTTCAAATTTACTCAGGACTAAAGTGTAAAAGTGCAAGTCATCATGACATGTCTATCCAATCATTATGACGAGTCTATCCCGTCATTATGACATGTCATAAATGTTTGCATTTAGGGGCCTGAATTTTATAGAATTTCATTCTTTAGGACAAAAGCAATTCAAATCCGACTTTTGTTCAAAGATTCACGTGTAAAAATATAAGTTTTGAGTTTTTGAACTTGGGCCCTAAAGCAATGTTGTAGATCTTGAAAAACTCTCCAACTTTCGTTTTGGGCGTTTCTTCATTTGGGTTTTGAATTGATGGGAAATTTTGCTTTACAAACAAGTCCCTGCAGTTTTCTGTATTTACGCATAGGTCCTTAGGGAAAACTGTTCATCCTTCTCCTCTGTTCCCTTATCCTGACGCTTCCCTTCTGTTCTTATCTCCACCGGCGGCATCCTTGCTTTGGCCCTATCCTTATCTCCTCCACCTCTCTTTCTCCTCCTCCTCTAGCTTGGGCAGGCGCGGCTCGGCTCGGGCTCCGGGCGAGCGACGCCCGAGCGACGCGGCACAGGAGCGGGCCCGAGCGGCGCTGGCGCCAGAGCAGGGCGCGGCCAAGGGCGACCCCGAGCGGGAACCGGCGGCTCGCGGGGCGCGGCACAGGGGCCGTGCGGGCGGCTGGCGCTGGCGGCGCCCAGCGGGTCCAGGCGGCGCGCGGCTAGCTGGGCCTAGGCGCTAGCGGCGCGGGAGCAGTGCGCGGCCAGGCGCGGGCAAAGCCCAAGGCAGCAGCAGCTCGGGTGTGGTGCGCACGGGCGGCCAGGTGCGCGGGCGGCAGCAATGCAAGTGGAGCGCGCGGGCGGCGCGCTGGCACAGGGAATGCTTCAGGCGTGGGCGGCAATTGCTGTGCGTGCAGACAGGCGTGCGGCCCAGACCAAGCACAGGCGGCCGGGCAAGCTAACGCAGGCGAGATGGCTCGCGAACGCGGAGGGCGCTGGAGACGCGGTTGGCGGCGCGCGCGTGAGTGGCTCGGCCGGAGGAGGAGCAGCATGCGCACGGCCGGAGGTGCGCGCGAGCAGGAACGCGCAGGCACGGGTGTGCACGCGGCTCGCGCGGGAGGCGTAACGCTGACGCGTGAGTGGCACGCGAACCAAGCGGCGCTGGAGCGGTTCGCGGACGGTGCAGGAGCGAACGTGAGCGACGCCGAGCGGTCGTGCGAGCGTGCGCGCGGTGACGCGCGAAAGCTGGCGATGTGTGCAGGTGTTGGGTGGCCGGAACAGAGCGGACCCGTGGGCATGAGCGGGCGATGCTGGAGTACGACGTGCCGAGTAACGGCACGTGCAGGAGGACTTACGGTGGAGGGTTTCTGCGCGAGATGTGGAACACGGTGACATCGGCCCTAACTACGCCACGGAGATTTCTGATGACGCAAGAGTGGCCATGTCGAGGACGCGAGCTCGCTCGCGCGTGAGATGCACGAGAGGTAGCATGCTGGAAGGAAAGGGGGCAAATCGAAGGTGACGGTGACAGCGCGGCGAGTTCGGAAAGAGCAACTGCGCAGCGGCAAGGCAGTCAGGACAGGAGTAACATGGCGTGAATTTGACATGCAGCGCAAGACCGACGGCGAAGTTACAGGACCCGGAGGTCCGAGCGGAATTGAATCGACACGTCCGCGGATGCGAGCGAGAGTATTCTACCAATGGTCGACTCGGCTCGTTTCTGCGGGTACGTGCATATGCAAAGCAACGAACTACGCGCAAGCAAGTTGGAGGCCGATGGTGTGGAAGCAGAACGGAAGCAGCGACCTTGAGAGTGGTTGCGCAAGTATGCCGATAGTGCACGCACCGGAGCAGTCAGGTCAACGAGGGTTTCTTCTTGTGCGAGTAGAGTTGTTCGGTCGGCCAGGCTTTGGCATCGCATGTGCATGAGAAGAGGAAGTTCAACCCGTAAGCAGGAAAACCTCGAGGTTCGCAGAGAAGTTGGCATAGCGAACCATTTTAGCTTCATCGTCTTGTCCCAGAAGTCCACGACATCCAGCAGCTCCTATCCCCTCATCGATCGCCGAGCAAAACCACAAATCACCGCGGAGACTACTTCTTTGGCCATCTTCCACCCACGGCAACCCTTCCCGGCAAACTTCTTCGTCATCCATGGAGTCTCGTCATCGTCGAGCTTTTCTCTTCGCCGATCCTAACGCCACGGGACTTCACTTTCCGTCTGTTCTTCCTCCACATCCGAAACTACCCCAAGGTTTGCCCTGATTCACTGAATCTTCTTAATGCCGGCGATTCCTTTGCCGGAATATCACCGTTAACTTCCTGTTATCTGTTTTCCCGGACCAGGGACTTGATTGCTATGTTTTAGAAAGTTCTAGGGTGTTCTTATATAATTTTTACAACTTTCTTTATTTCAAATTAATGAACTTCTACATTTTATAGATTTCCGTAAGAAGTTTATAAAAGTACAAAATCAGTTTTGTTTGAAACCCTAAGTCAAACTCTACAAGTTTTATGTTGTGATCTTGAGTTGAAGTCTTTGATGTGTGGTCTAGGTCAAATATTAGGGAATGAATATTTTATTGTGCTTTATACTGTATGCTTGTATTATAGCTAAAGAGTAAGCTATAGAATATATGTCTTAAATAGAAAGATGTAATATCTAGTTGATCCTATCACCCTGGTGCTCATATCCTTGCCGTCAAGATGATATCCTTGTCTTGATTGCCGTTTCCTTAAGTTTCTCTTCGTGTGAAGATCTTTGTTAATTCAGGTGCATCTATTGCTTAGCTTATATATTTCTGTAGCTGCGTTTCAACATCAGCTTTTGGTTCAGCCGCTAAGCATCCGTTTCCTTAAGTCTATGATATTCCTGTGTAACAGCTGTCAGTCGACACTTATACCATCGACTGGTTAGCTGATACGGTTGTTACCTTTCTAGTATCGACTACTGCCGATACAATTCTTTTGTCTGTCCTACATCGACTGCACAGAGTCGATGTATCAGAGAGACACACACAATCTTAGGGTTCTTGCCATCGACTGACCCCAAGCCGATTTTGGTTGCTTTTCCATAATCGGTCAAGCACGGCCGATCAATCCTTAGTTTTTCCCATCCTTGTCCACACACTTCTATCAGCCGATTTATCGACTGAAGATCGGCTATATATCTATCGGCCATATACCCTTAACCACACTCCAATCGGCTATACGTCACTCAATTATTGTGCTGACGTAATCGAGTCGATATAACCACACTTAGTTACCTAGAATAACACTTAAGCACATCTCAGTTAAGACAACTGTTTTAGGAATCATCCTTCTGCCAGGGTAATCGATGCACCTTTCCATCGGCTAAACCTCTGTTATTTCCAATCGGCTCTGTTGTAACCCTCAACAAGTAGCCAATTCTAATTGGTTATCCTTCCAAAACTCTATCTAAGTTTAGTTTCAGATCTTTTTGGTTGTTACGTAAATAGTGTAATATATGAGTGCTAGATTGCAACTTTGCTGTGAAATAAAATAGTTTTGTGTGCACGCTTGAATGGAATGTTGCATTACATGTAGATACGACTACTTCGGCAATGATACCTACGAGATCTCCCCGGAGTCTACGGAGGATGTTCCTAAAGACCAAATGAACGTCACCAAGGAATTAACTGAAGCCCCGAACCAAAGTTCGGAAGATATTGACATTTCTGACTTCAGACCCACCAGTAAAGGCAAGCCCCGGACATATCCCACTACTTTATTTACACTGCAATCTATATCTATTTATCTATACTTATGCATTAAGTCTAGGAATTGAAATGAAACCCTAGATGCATGAATCCTAGGAATCCAATGTAATGCTCCTGAGTCCTTATCGGATAGATGCTCTGCTAATAGGACCGGTAGAAGTCGGGTGATTTCCTGTCACTTGCGCGATATAGGAGTTGCATGTTTACATTTCTGCAACCACTATAAGGATGACGGACAGGGTCATGTGTTGTATCATGACCTGAGGTTTTACCCTGTCTGTTTTGATAAAAGTCTTAAGGTCGAAATGTGTGGTAGTGGTGGCTAAGCGTTTGAAAGTACTAGCCACATGCCGCGAAATATGGTAAGCGGTAAGCCTACTAACCAATCGGCCCGGCAAGTGGATATACCTCCCACCACTCGATTTTATGTTATGATCAGACGCACCGACATGTGGGAGTACGTTCTGCAAGGCAGACAGGAATACGGGTTTTGTAGTCGCGCTACAGACGTATGTCCTGTACACATTGGGTGTACGTACGGTCCTGCAGTCGCTTGTGGTGGACCTGATCCACGACCCGGAATGAAAGGCAAACGGTTGCTTGGGAATGATCGTTGGATCTTCCGAGCGTGTGTGTTAGGTTTACCTTGCAAGGTTAAATTCGATTCGAATCGTCCGCCTCTCACGAGGATTGAGACTGCTTATCCCTTTTGCCACATCGAGTAAAAAGTGTAGTTGTTGATGGAATAATCTTGATGAGTGATAATCTATACCTTGCTTGTTTAGTATAGGTGCTTACCTAGAATGGCTAATCAAGCTAGAATCTGAAAGCTAAAACTTGAAAGTAGTTTATACTCTCTGTTGCTTTTCAGCTGAAAATAAACCCAGAGCCTTTACAATGCCTTCATGAGTCTAGCTATGGGCTAAAGTATACCCAATCCCGGGTAAGCCTTGCTGAGTATTAGTATACTCAGCCTTGCTAGTTTTATGTTTTTCAGGTAAAGCCTTTGAAGACCCTACTCTTCCCTGCCTTGGCCCTGTGCTCTTCCAGAAGGTTGGTCCACGGAATGGGATCCGTCCCCGGCCAACATTGGTGATACCAAGTGATGTCGTGCCCGGGCTTAGCATGACATCCGTCTTGATGACGTGTTGTAATCGTCGCGTATGTTTTCCGCTGCCAAAAACCATAGCTTTAATGGTTTGTAATCTTTTCTCTAGATTTGAAACTTCATACTTCTTTTGGAAACTCTTGTAATGTAATTCTCTGTGATGTAAAATGTGATGGTGATTGTATCTCTGGACTCACCTTCGTGTGAGGTAACCTTATTTGATCCTGTGTATCGGTGGTTTATCGGGACGTTACCCGACAGGCCAAGGGATTATACCGTTTGAAGCACGTCGGAGCCCTCTGGAGTGGACTCGCGTACTTGAGCCGGTATAATTCAGGTTGGTTCTGCCACAAAGATGACGCTCCTTTTTGTCTCATGGCAAGAGGGACTAAGGTACAAGAATTATCCATCTCCTCCTCCCATCTTTTCAACACATCTAGTAGTACACAAAATGATTTTGATGATGAGGAAGAACAATATAGAAAAGTTTTAAAGAACTTAAAAAACTTATGGAGAAATTAGAGAAAAAGAAAGAGTGTCTTGATAGGCAAGAAGACTTGCTTATCCTTGAAAAGGAGAGAAACCTTGCCTTAGATAAGGCTCTTGCCGAAGAAAAGATTAAGGTTGAAAAATTAGCTATTGACTTGTCCCTAGCTAATGATTCAAATGAGAGGATGTCAAAGGAAAACACTTTAATAAATGAATCTCTAGCTTCCCTTAGGGCCACTCATAGTGAGCTTCAAGAAAGCTTTTCATGCTTAACCGTCAAATACAATGACCTTGAAGTTAACTATAATGTCCTTTGGGAAAACTCCAGAACCAATTCTAAGGCAACTCTTTACTCTACAAGTGTAGGTTGCTCAAAGTGTTATAAAATTGATGTGCAAGTTTGTGTTACTAACTTGGCAAAGCTAGAGAAGTTGATCAAAGCAAAGGATGCTCAACTTAAGAGGTTGAATAAGTTGGTAAGAAATGGATATGAAGGTGATACCAAGCCCGAGCCTAAGGTTATATACAAGCAAGGGAGACGTTCCTAAAAATAGGATGGGCTTGGTCACTATAATGGAGTCAAGGCAAATGACCGGAACATAATCAAAAGAAAGGAATGTGTAATGTTCACCAAAGGAGCAAAGCTTGAGGACTTGATGAACATTGCACATGGTGTGACTAACATAACTCCCTCTCAAGTCAAGAAGAAGGTTGAGGCTCCCATCAAGACAAATGTTGTGAAGCATAAGCCATCACCGAGCTTCACTACCGACTACATGTTGATAATGGACCACAATGGTAAACTAGTGGTCAAGTATTGTCACACCGTAAAATATTTAATTTTAGGATGTGAATATCTTTTAGAATGTGTTTATCCATCTTTAGGGTTTTCAAGAATTTTCTAGATTTTTTTGGCAATTATTCTCTTTTATCCTAGAGCTAGATCTATTAATTATTCTCATGTGTAAACCCTGATTTTCAAATTAGAAACCTAAATAAATTTTGCTAGATTCTTTTCAGAATCCCTAGGGTTTTTATTCAAATTATTTTGATTTTAGAGCATTTACCGTGAATTAACGGTAATTTACTTAATCATAAAAAGAATTATAAGGAAATATAGGTCTTATGCATTTCATGCAGCATTATTGTTTTATTGCTTGTCTTCCATTGCTCTTACATCTCACAATTAACTTATCCACTTGTACCCTCATTAGCATTGGTTACCTTGTATCCATTTTTCCAATTTACCTCCTCCTTGATTTCAAATTTGGCCACTTTAGAAATCCCCTTGTCTTCTATTCCAAATGGATTTTTTTCTCTCCTCTAGTTACAAATGTTAGATTGTCCAACCTTGTGCCCCAGACGAAGAATGGAAGTAGCTGTCTACTACAAGAAGTTCAGCCAGAGCAACTGAAGAGTATGTTGGACTCACAGGCATTACACTCAAGAAGTCAATGTTCTGCCAGACAAGCTGAGAGAGATGCCAACATCAAGAATGCTGAAGCTTTAGGATATGACCTATACTTAGGAGGTTTCCCTTTTCAATTGTAAAACGTTAGTTTCGGTTGTTTGATAGTTCATTTTGGTGTGCTTGTAATGCTTGTTGTTTTGTTCTTGTTTGTTAGACTCCTTGTCTTCTTTGTTGGTGTGTTGCAGGACTTGTGCCTGCAATGACATCATTTATCCCTTAGTTTTCTCATCAACGATGTCCTCTTGTTCCAAAGCATAAGCCAGCATAGAAAACCCAAATCCAAATTCCCTCTTTTTGTCTCGATACCCATCTTGTCATTTCACTTCATTTCTTGTGAGAAGCTCTTGCCTTATCTCTCCTTTCTATCACTAGACTTTGCGAATCTCTCGCCAACGCCTTCTGCTCAATCCAATCGAAAGCAACTGAAGAACAACCAAATCTAAATTCTCTTCTTTTCTCGATACCCATCTTATTATCTTGTCGCCTCCTTTATGAAATCTTTTTGCCAGCCCTTGCAAATCTTGGGACGAGATTCTATTTAAGGGGGGTAGTTCTGTCACACCCTAAAATATTTAATTTTAGGATGTGAATGTCTTTTAGAATGTGTTCATCTATCTTTAGGGTTTTCGAGAATTTTCCAGATTTCTTTTTGGCAATTATTCTCATTTAGCCTAGAGCTAGATTCATAAATTATTCTCATGCGTAACACCTTGATTTTCAAATTAGGAACCTAAATAAATTTTGCTAGATTCCTTTCAGGATCCCTAGGGTTTTTATTCAAATTATTTTAATTTTAGAGCATTTACCATGAATTAACGGTAATTTACTTAATCATAAAAAGATATATAAGGAAATATAAGTCTTGTGCATTTCATGCCGCATTGCATTGTTCTATTGCTTGTCTTCCATTTGAATTTAAATTTCATTTAAATGTTTTTTGTTTTTCTCCCCCTCTTTCCCTTTTGGCCCGGCCCATTTCCTTCTCTTCCTCCCCATTTCTTTTTCTTCTCCCTTTCCTCCCTTTTTCTCCCGCAAGGCCCAGCCCAGCTGTCCTTTTCTTTTTCCTTCCCCGAGCGGCCCAGCCGGCCCAGCTCCCTCTCGCCCAGCCCAACCGGCACCCCCTCTCTTCTCCCCTTCTTCTCTCATTGCCAGGCAGGCTCCTCCTGTCGAGGTCATCCCCTTCCTCAAGCCACACTCAGGTTCGATCCCAAGCCTGACCGAGAAGCGGCGCGCCGCGCGGAGCCCTGAACCCGCACTCTGAGGCCCCTCGGCCACCCTATAAAGTCGCCACCCCACGCCCTTGGTCCCGCCAGCCTTGCAACCACCGCCTGGCCTCGCAAAACCCTAGCCGCGCAACCCCACCGCCGCCGCACCTCGGTCACCATCGCCACCTCGCCGCTCCTCCGTTGCCGCGAGCTGCCGCCGGAGTTCCGCCTTGGGGTAAGGGTCCTCGTCGGCCTGCTTTCCATTTTCCTCTCCCCTTCCCGCCGCGACGCTTGCTCGCTGTCACCACCATGCCGCGCCTCGCCACCGTCCGCCTTCCCCGGCCCCCGGCACCCCGTTCCAAACCCTTAAATGTGTTCCCCTTCTCGCTCTCTTTCTCTCAGGCCAAACCCGAGCCGAAATCGTGGCCGGAATCGCGTAACGCGATTCCTCGATGAGCCTCGTCACCGCCGCCATCGCACGGCTCGTCGCTGGCGTCCAGTGCCGCCACCCCGAGCCACCAGCCGCTCCCGGCCATCCGATCCAGATCCGACGGTCTAGATTAGATCTAGACCGGGGTCAAATAAATCGATACCGGTCAACCCTAGGATCTTTTGCGATTTAGCCCCTAAAAGATTCTGTAATCCTGCAGTTTTCTCTGTGTCTTGCAAACTTCGCAGAAAACCCCCTTATCTTTGCAACCAAGCCCCACCTGTGGTCTTTTTCAAATCTAACCCTAAACTTTTCCTAATTTGCGAGCACTGTTTCTGTTTCTTGCAGATCTTCCCTGCTAGCCCCTGAAATCTATAGAGAATCACGTATAGGTCCTTGCAACCTTGTTCGTGCGTAGTTTCCTCATTTTAGATCCGTTTCGATCCGTTCTTTTTGCGTTAGTCTTCTAAAATCCTAAGCTATCGTTTTATAGCATTGTTGCATCATAGTTCCTATTTTTAAAATTAAAAATAGATTTAATTTGATTAATATCCTCTCATCTAGTTTTTACAATTAAAATCCAATTAGATCTATACTCCGGTTTTCTTAATTAATGTAACTTGATTAATACTAATTTAAATGTATTTTAGTTATAATTTGTTTAGTTCAATGTGAACCATAAAGTTTGACGTTTAGATGGTCTCACAAGTTCTTTTGTAATTAATTATTTAATTAGTATAATTTATACGTAGACAATTATATGTAACATTTGACTAAGTTGTACCTCATCTTTATAAATGCAAATATAATATGAGTTAACTATAATTAGGGATATTCTCTTTTGAATATCTTTTACATTAGTTTTCCAAATTAAAAATAAATGAAGCTTATAGTTTATTTGTTCTCTTTTATAACATAAATCTATCGATAGCTGTTTCTTTTCAACCGTATCTCCATTTTCCCGTTTCTTTCGCTCTCGTGACCGCAGCAGCAAGCCCTATCCTTTTGTATGCTCTTTTAAAGCTTTCCTTTTATGGTGTACCTGTGCTTAGTTGTTCTTGTTTGTTTGCTTGCTTGTATGCTTCGGCCTGATGTTTGTGTGACGTCAGAAGGAACGCAATCCAAGAGCTTTGAAGATTTAGAGTTTCAAGAACAAGAGTTGAACACTCTGAGCAGCTATTCTCTAAAAGAAAGGCAAGTGTTTCCTTGATCATGCTTTTGTCCTAGTAATCACAACAAATATAACTTCCTTTTATGCATGCATGTGTCTTAACCTGATGGATCCTAATTAAGGATATGCCTAGTCTTTATGATTATTCCTTGTTATTCCGGCTCAAGTGCGCTATTGATCGCCGTACAACTGCAATCAGCTTAACGCACTTCAAACGGAACAATCCTTTGGTCTGTCGGGTCTCCGCCCGATTCAACCACGGTTCAGCAGGATCGAAGCAGGTTTACCTCGCACGAAGGCGAGTTCACATCACAGAATAGCTCATCAACTTTTAATTTACAGCCATACTTACATTATTACAAACCGAGTTCAAAGATAAGTAAATTTTATACAAACCATGTTCAAACCGACAAGCATAACAGCTTGTCCAAACTCACAGCGGAAGAAAAAGTTTTACGCGACTACACACGTCGCGAAGACGGACACCAAGCTTAGCCCAGGGCCTGGTGTCACTCCGGAGGGTCAGAGCCGGCCGGGGACGGGTCCCACTCCACGGACCAGCCAAAAGGAACGGACGTTGGCCACACAAGGTTGTCCGTGGGATTATCGTAGGTCGTACCTAAAAACAGATATTGGCAAGGCTGAGTATTCTAATACTCAGCAAGGCTTACCCGGGGCTGGATATACTTAGCCCATAACTAGACTCATGAAGGCATTGTAAAGGCTCTGGGTTTATTTTCAGCTGAAAAGTAACAAAGAGTATGAACTATTTTCAAGTTTTAGCTTTCATTTTCTAGTTGAGTATTTATTCTAGATTAGCACCTACACTAAGCAAGCAAGGTAGTGATTATCATCCATCAAGATTATCCATCATTAGTTCCACTTCTTACTCAATGTGGTAAAAGGGATAAGCAATCTCAATCTTCGTGAGAGGCGGACGATCCGAATCGAATTTAACCTTGCAAGGTAAACCTAACACACACGCTTGGAAGATCCAGCGATCGTTCCGAAGCAACCGTTTGCCTTTCATTCCGGGTCGTGGATCAGGTCCACCACAAGCGACTGCAGGACCGTACGCACACCCAATGTGTACAGGACATACGTCTGTAGCGCGACTACAAAACCCGTATTCCTGTCTGCCTTGCAGAACGTACTCCCGCACATCGGTGCGTGTAAACATAACATAAAATCGAGTGGTGGGAGGTATGTCCACTTGCCGGGCCGATTGGTTACTAGGCTTACCGCTTACCATATTTCGCGGCATGTGGCTAGTACTTTCAAAAACTTAGCCACCACTACCACACATTTCGACCTTAAGACTTTTATCAAAATAGACAGGGTAAAACCTCAGGTCATGATACAACACATGACCCTGTCCGTCATCCTTATAGTGGTTGCAGAAATGTAAACATGCAACTCCTATATCGCGCGAGTGACAGGAAATCACCCGACTTCTACCGGTCCTATTAGCGAAGCATCTAACCGATAAGGACTCGGAAGCATTACATTGGATTCCTAGGATTCATGCATCTAGGGTTTCATTTCAACTCCTAGACTTAATGCAAGATATAATATAAATAAGCATAGATTGCAGTGTAAATAAAGTAATGGGATATGTCCGGGGCTTGCCTTCTAGAGTAGGGTTGAGGGCAGGAGTGTCAGAGACTTCCGAACTCGGGTTCAGAGCTTCAGTTAGTCCCTCGACGACTTGCGTTGGATCTTCTGGAAAGCCTTGGTCTTGTCCTAAGACCAGTTCATAGTCCCCGTCGTCGAGTGTCGTTGATTCTATATGAGATGCAATAAATTAACTAAGGTGAAATTTAAATTTAAAATTTCACATTTCAAATATTATAACTCATCCAATTAACACGCAAACATGCATAAAATATAGAGGTTTTAGATTTAAAACACTATTTATAAAGATATGGTAGGGTTTATTGCAATAAGAACTAAAATATTTAAATCAAATTTGAAATGAACTAAAATTTGGATTCAAACTTTTAAATAAAAGATTATAGAGATTTGATTATATATTAAACATTATAAAATATTACATTAGTAAATGATAAAAGATTCCAATTAGAGAAGGCTATACATTAGGTTTATTTCAAATTTGAAAGTTTCAAAATAAAAGAGGTTAAGTTTAAATCAAAGTTAAGTTTGTAACTTTGCACAAAGTTATCTAGAGCTCATGGAATATTTATGTCAAACTTTATAAGTAATCAAGCATTGAAAATCAAAGTTATGCATAAGTTATTCCCTAATCTTAAGTTTAAAATAAAGATAAAAGTACATTGTTTCACACTAAACTTTATTAACCAAATTTATAGAATTTGAAATCTAGTTTCTAACAGAACTAGTTTTGTCATTTTTGGATTTTTCTGTGAATTGTTACGAATTTTACAAGACAGGAAATGCTTTCACATGAAATAACAAGCATCCTTTACACATCAGTCCCTGCGTTTTACATCTAACCCCCTGGGAGGAAAACACAGAGAGCAATTGAGTCCAGGCCATGGCCGGCGGTGGGGGGGGTACGGGTCCGGCCAAATTCGGCCGCAGGGGTCGCCGGCGGTGAGGGGAAAAGGGAGGGGGAGCACGAGGGGGTCTTGGGCTACCTGTAGGTGGTCTCGGGAAGGCTCGGGGTGGCCGGAGTCGGGCTGTCCACGGAGGGCCAGATCGGCGGCCGGAGGCGCACGGCGGCGGGGTGATTCCGGCGTGCGGGGAAGGAAGCGGCTGGGCTGGAGAGCTGCGGTGGAGCACGGGGAAGCTACTGGTATGGTTGATTTGGGAAAGAACTGAGCGGAGGGACGAGTCCCACAGTGACCGGAGCGGGCGGCGCTAATGGGGCGGCGGCGAGGTCTGTTCACGCGCGCGGGGAGGGTCCGGGATGTCTTTTTATAGGCAAATGGAGTGGCAAAAGGGAGCACGGCAAGCGGAGCTCGGGTTCGGGGATGCTAGCGGGGAGGATGAACCTCGGAGGCGCGGTGGCGGCAGGGAACACCGGCGTGCAATGCTGGCAGCCGGGGGAGAGCGTGGCGCTCGGGTGGGGCGCCAGCAGGGGGTGGTGGAGCGGTGGACGAGCAGAGGGGCGACGCGTGGACCGGGGGGCACAGGAGATGACCGGCGGTGGTCTGATTCAAAGCTCTGCGCCGGCGGCAGGATGAGCCAGAAGCAGAGCAGGGGAACAGAGGTGCCAGGAGGAAGAAAGGGGGAGGGATGCAGTTGAGGACTGATTTGCAAAATCAGAGAAAAGCAGGGACCTTACTGTAAAGGGCTTGCAACTTTTAAACCAATGCTCAAATGAAGATGGTCCAAAAAGCAAAAGTGCATGGTTTTTCAAACTCTACAACTTCTCTTTAAGGTTCATCTGCATTTGAGCAATAGTTTTGGAGATAATATAGACTTAGTAATAATTTCATATTTTATGTAAATCCATAAGTAAAGTTACTTTTACACATATACCCTATGGTAATTTCATATATATTTTTGCAATTTAACCACAGATATCACTTTTGCAAACTAACCCTTATGCTTTTTAAACTCTTACCCCATCTCCATCCATTTTGCATAAAAGGACCTTTAGTTAATATTAATTACATAAACATCCCTTCTTCCATAGCATTGCATACATAAAATACACATTTACCATACTTAAAACATATAAGCATACCAAAACTCTAATGTGTGACCAAGCTAATTACCTGAGTGTCACAGCCTTCCCCCCCTAAAAAGAATCTCGTCCCGAGATTCCGGAACAGAATAGAATGGAATGATCAAATTCAGAGGTTGGCTCGGAAGAAGTCGGAAAAATTATGTTGAAGATAAGATTCAGTTTCCCATGTTGCTTCTTCTTCTGTGTGATGGCTCCACTGAATCTTGTACATTCTGATGGTTTCTCTTCTGGTACTTCTCTCTTTAGTGTCTAGGATTCTGATTGGATGCTCGATATAGGTCAGATCTGGTTCAATTTCGATGGTTTGGGATTCGATGATTTCAGTAGGGATCTTAACACACTTCCTGAGTTGGGATACATGGAAGATGTTATGGATGGCCGCTAGTTGAGGAGGAAGTTGAAGACGGTAAGTTACGGGTCCACAGATTTCAAGGATTTCAAAAGGTCCGATGTATCGAGGAGCAAGTTTCCCTTTTACACCGAATCTTTGAACGCCTCGAGTGGGAGATACTCGAAGATATACGAAGTCTCCGATGTGAAACTGTAATGGTCTTCTTCGTATATCAGCGTAGCTTTTCTGTCGAGATTGGAATTGAATTGCTTTGGAACGACCCTTTGGTGTTCCAAGCGTGTGAGTTAGGTTTACCTTGCAAGGTTGAAAATTCGATTCAGAATCGTCCGCTTCTCACGAAGATTGAGACTGCTTGATCCCTTTACCACATAGAGTAACAAGAGAAATGTTATGATTACCAAACTTGATGTTTGATTAAAGATCTTACCATGCTTGAGTAGTTATAGGTGCTCACCTAGAATGGTTAATTAACTAGAATCTGAAAGCTAAAACTTGAAATTAAGGATCTACTCTTTGTTGCTTTTCAGCTAAAATGAAACCCAGAACCATTATAAACTTTCATAAGTCTAGTTATGGGCTAAGTATACCCGATAACCTAGGTTTTATCTTTCTTGTTGGGTAGCTTCTGCTTAGTTGCTATAATTGGTTCTGGTTTGGGAATAATTTATAACCATGGTGACAACAATGATGATGCTACACCTATTCTATCCACATTCATGCGCTCTGTGTTGTTAATCACAAGATCATATGTTTTAATCGGAACATGGAGAACCACCCAGGAAAACAGTGCAACCACAATACTATATGGCTCTGGTCTTGGCTGATTAATTAGAAACACTTGCTTATGATGATCTTACTGAAATAGCAAGAGGGGTTGCATAGTCGGGGTATAGCTCTATCCTCTTGAGGCTTTGATATGTGGTCCTTGGCTAAGGCACTTCCTCATTAGGGAGAGTTATGACCGCTTTGACTTGAAACCTTAGCGGAGTGTCACAAGTTAGGAAATCTTTGTAAAGGCCTCGTCGTGAATTCCTTGCCACTCACCTCGGAAGTGTTTAAAAGGCTTGTTACCTCGGGCAAATTGGGAGACACAAATTGTGGGTAAAGTGTACAACCTTTGAAGAGTGAAAACTGATATATCAGCTGTGCTCACGGTTAAGAGCGGCTTGGACCCTCACATGATTAATGAACTTGAAGATGAATTAAATCGTGAACCATGTATATGGTTTTGGATATGCTTATGTTGTATCTCTTCTCTCTCTTTTAATGTGGGTTTTGGTATGAACTTATACCTTAGTAATCAGGTGCTAATAAAACTTGACCAACTAAAATTGCTTATTGCAGTAAGCCAGTCAGCCTTTCCTTTCTTTTGGCCTTCATGTCATATAGTTTCCAACACTTGCTGACTACCAACCATAAGTGTACTCACGCTTGTTATAATTGCTGCTCAGAGGAGAAAGTGATGTGAAGTCTTTTGAAGATGATGCTGAGTTCTAGGCCTACGCAACCCCCGGTCGATTGCCTGTGAAGTTTGGAGTCTTCATTTCCAGGATAAGCTGTATAATTCTGATAATCTTTATAGTCTTTTAATTCTCTTTTCATGATATTGTTGCTGATTATTCACTGATGCAGTCACTATATGTATGGAATTTGATCCTGGCATACATATAGTTATGCATTCGGTTTTGTCCTTAAAATCGGGTGTGACAAGTATGTTAGAGCTTACACTAAGAAGGCCATCTTTAGAAGTGTGTGGGTTCCAAAAGTGTATCCATCTAACCCTCAAGGACCAAATCTTTTTGGGTACCTAAATTCAAAGCTTAACTTAGTTTTGCAGGCCTACTCCACGGGCGGCACCGCATGTTGCTTGATAGTGGATACTCAAATCATATAACCAGGGAGAAGGACTTGTTCCCATTCCTAGAGCTTCATGACATAGCTAAAGAAACTATTGTCTTTGGAGACAATAACAAAGGAGATGTGATTGGTTTGGGTAATATTGCTCTCTCAAATGACAACTCTATTTCAAATGTTTATTTGGTTGAAACTTTGGGGTACAATTTGTTGTCAGTCTCACAACTTTGTGAGATGAGCTACAATTGCCTCTTTTCTAATGAGGGTGTGATCGTCTCTAGAAGGGAAGATTCCTCTATTGCTTTTACAAGTCGCTTGAAGGGCAAAGTCTATATTGTTGATTTCTCTAAGAAGAAAGTTGAGCCCGAGACTTGTTTAGTGGCAAAATCTGACTTGGGTTGGCTTTGGCATTGCCGACTAGACCATGTTGGGATGAGGAACTTGGCCAAACTTCAAAAAGACGAGCACATCCTAGGACTAACAAATCTTGTCTTTGAGAAAGATAGGTTGTGTAGCGCATGCCAAGCTGGAAAGCAAGTTGGTGCTCCACACCCGCCAAGAACACCATGACTACATCAAGACCATTGAAGCTTCTACACATGGATTTGTTTGGATTCATTACCTACATTAGCATTGGCGGTAACAAATATGGTCTTGTCATTGTTGATGATTTTTCTCGTTTCACTTGGGTATTCTTTTTGCAAGATAAAAGTGAAGCTCAAGGAATTATCAAGAAATTCATTAAAAGAGCTCAAAATGAATATGAGTTGAAGATCAAGAATGTAAGAAGTGATAATGGTTCAGAATTCCGGAACACGAATGTTGAAGAATACCTTGATGAAGAAGGTATCAAACATGAATTCTCCGCACCATACACGCCTCAACAAAATGGCATTGTTGAGAGGACAAATAGGACATTGATTGAAGCTGCAAGAATAATGCTTGATGAGTACAAGACTCCAGATATCTTTTGGGCCGAAGCTATCAATACGACATGTCATGCCATCAACCACCTCTACCTCCACAAATACTTAGGTAAGACACTCTACGTGATAATCACCGGTAACGAACCCAAGGTGCACTACTTTAGAGTTTTCAAGAGTAAGTGTTTCATACTTAACAAGAAAATCAAAAGCTCAAAGTTTGCGCCAAAGGTTAATGAAGGCTTTCTACTTGGTTATGGTACTAATGAACACGCCTATCGTGTCTTCCACAAAACCACCAGTTGTGTTGAGGTCATGGTGAGCAAGTTGAAAAAACCTTGTAGATGAATAGGAACCCCCAAGTCAATCAATCATGAGGATGGGCTTGGGAGAAGTGAGGCCTCGTGAGGTTCAAGCTCAAACTCCGGTTGAAGAAAGAAACAATGATCCATCATCATCCACAAGAGTTGAACCACCAAGCTCTCAACAACCTCAAGATCAAAGTCAAATTCATGGTGATGATCAAGTTCATGTCATTGATCAAGGGGGAGAAGAAGGTGGGGAAGCTCAAGAAGATGCTCCACAAGTTGAAGATGATGATGATGGAACCATTCGACCTCAATCACAAGTGCCTCAGCCAAGTGTTCATCAAAGCATTCAATGCAATCATCCCGTTGACAATATCCTTGGAAGTATTCGAAGAGGGGTAACTACTCGTTTGTCTCCTCTTTGGAACCTCTCAAGGTAGATGAAGCACTTGATGATCCGGATTGGGTAATTGCCATGCAAGAAGAGTTGAACAACTTCACAAGAAATAAGTATGGGAGTTGGTTGAAAGACCAAAGCACCAAGTGGATTTTCCAAAACAAACAAGATGAACATGGTATCGTCACAAGAAACAAGGCAAGGTTAGTTGCACAAGATTTCACCCAAATTGAATGTTTGGATTTTGGTGAAACCTATGCACCCGTAGCTAGGCTTGAGTCAATTTGTACACTATTAGCCTATGCTACTCACCATGATTTCAAGCTTTATCAAATGGACGTGAAAAGTGTTTTCTTGAATGGTCCCCTATCCGAGTTGGTGTATGTAGAACAACCGCCGGGCTTTGAAGATTCAAGATTTCTAAATCATGTGTACAAGCTCCATAAGGCGCTCTATGGGCTTAAGCAAGCTCCTAGAACATGGTATGAATGCCTTAAGGATTTTCTTCTCAAGAACGACTTTGTAGTGGGCAAAGCCAATTCTGTTCTCTTTACTCACAAAGTTGATAAGGATATCTTTGTTTGCCAAATATATGTCGATGATATTATATTTGGTTCTACTGATAAGAAATTTCTTGAGGAGTTTATTAGGATCATGACCAAGAGGTTTGAGATGTCCATGATGGGTGAATTGAAGTTCTTCCTTTGGTTTCAAGTCAAGCAAATGAAGGAAGGGACTTACATATGTCAAACCAAGTATGTGAAGGATATGCTTAAGAAGTATGACATGGCCGATGCCAAGCCCATCAAGACACCCATGGCATTAAATGGTCATCTTGATCTCAATGAAGAAGGAAAATCAGTTGATCAAAAGGTATATCGCTCCATGATCGGCTCTCTTCTTTACCTTTGTGCATCTAGGCCCAATATTACACTTAGTGTGTGCATGTGTTCAAGATTTCAAGCTAATCCCATGGAATGTCACTTAATAACTGTTAAGAGAATTTTGAGATATTGGGTACACACTCCTAACCTTGGCTTGTGGTATCCCAAAGGCTCCACTTTCGATCTACTTGGCAATTCCGATTCGGATTATGCCAGTTGCAAGGTATATAGAAAGAGTACCACGAGGTCTTGCCAATTTTTTTGAAGGTCTGTAGTGTCTTGGAGCTCTAAGAAATAAAATTCGGTTGCTTTATCCACCGCCGAAGCTGAATATGTTGCAGGGGGTGCTTGTTGTGCCCAACTCCCGTGGATGAAGCAAATGTTGAGTGACTTCGGTTGTAAGTTTAGCAAGATTCCGCTCTTGTGTGAAAATGAGAGCGTTATCAAGCTAGCAAACAATCTGGTGCAACACTCTCGAACAAAGCACATAGATCTAAGTCATCATTTCTTAAGGGGTCACGAGGCTAAGGGAGATATTGCATTACGTCATGTGAGCATCCAATGACAACTTACCGATATCTTCACTGAGCCTCTAGATGAGCAAAGGTTCTTTGTTTTGAGGAGTGAACTAAATATCTTGGATTCTTGTAACATGGTTTGACTTGTTGCACATACTTGATTGTTGCCTAGATAGGAAAAATTAATTTATTTATGTTGAGTTGTTCACAAAATGTTTGGTTGTTAATCTTTGGATCAAAGATTGATTCTTATGATCATTGTTATGTAATGTTGTTCGTGGCTGATCACTAAGTGTCAAGTTATCTCATATGTCTACAATCTATATCTCTCAAAATCTCCAAAATTATTCAATCTCAAAATCTATCTTATTGGAGCTGAAAAGTATCTATCGGAACATTCGACACCCTTCGGAAGTATCAGGATTGTTCCGACAAGGGGTTCTTGGGAGGCTGGTTTTATTTTCATCGGAACTTCCGACACAAGGTCAGAACTTCCGACGGCCCTCAAAAGTTTCAGCATTCTTCCAACCGAGGGCCCTCAAGAGTCGAAATCTATTTTTGTCTGAACTTCCGACACCCCATCGGAACTTCCGACAAATCACTTACTCCTATATATACCGTTGGATAACCCCCTCTAAACCCTAACTCCTTTCTCAAAAGCCACCAACGCCTCCACTTCTCCTCTCTTAAATCCTTGAGGGGATATCAAGTTCTATCCATGGGATTTCATCATCGTTGAGTTCTTTGGATTCTCCACTCCTCAGAAGATCCGATCGCCTTCATCTTTCTTCCGATTCATGTGAGAAATCTTCAAGGTAAATCATTCAAAAATCCTGTCACCTGATCTCTCAATGTAGAAGGAGTTAGATGATTTCCTTTAAGGGATAGCTTCCATATACATCCTAGAACTCATGCCTAGAATCTTGTAACTTTTGGTGGGCTCAATCTCTCGATTCATGGATTTTTAGGTCGGCTCGAGCCCTATCAGACGTTCTGACCCTGGGTTGGAAGTTCTGAAAGGTGCTTGAACCGCCCAATTTAAGCTTCTATTGCTATCTATCTATGCCATCCTAGTTTTCATCTTATATCCTTCAGATGGCTTGTGAAAAGAGAGGGAAACAGAGGTCAGCTTCACTAGAAATTGAGTCACCACAATCATCTGATTCCGAGGCAACTGAAGATTCACCGATTGCTATTCGCACGGGCAAAAGAAATGCCATTGCTATGGCTCCTTTGTGCTCTCGTGGATGAGGGAGGCCAAACCCTCAAAGTACATCAGGTCATGGTAATCGCCCTTGCATTAAGCCTTCCTCAGCTCCGGGATCTCACATGGCAGATGCAGGAGAGTCTTTGGAATATCTTGAGAGGATCATTCTTCGGATGCAGCCCGCAATTAGAGCAACGGTCATGCACTACAATAGGGTTCATCCAGTGGACTACACTAAGGGCAAGCGTGATATTTATGCTGAACTATGACAACCTCGCTGAGTACACCAAAGAGCAACAAGGGGATGTTCGCTTTTGGATGAACTTCCATGCAGATTCGTATGACTCAGTGATTCTTAGAAAGTCACACCCTACTACCGAGATGAAGTCCATCAATTGGGATCATCTATTGAACATTGATATGCCGGTAGCAGAAGAAGTAGTGGATGCTTGCAACAGGATGAATCTCACCTCAATCATGTCCTTCAACCTTGATTGGAATGAGGAGATTGGTGCTCAGTTTTATGCAACCCTCTATGTCGACCGCGCCACCAAGGTTTTTCATTGGACCATTCAAGGCAAGCCATTCCATGTTGAGTATGTTTACTTTGCAAGCATTCTTGGTTTTCCTAAAAGTGATCTCACAAGGGAGAAAATACATGAAGTAGAAAATGTGGTAGAACTGCCCAAATTAACTCGGCTCTAGTGCACTAACCATCATCCATAAAGATGAATTGGCTACCATGAACTTCAAATGGAGTAACCCAACAGTCAGTCGGGTAAATCCCGATGCGACCACTTAAGATTTCAATCGAAACAAAGCATACACGCAACTCGCATGAAGGCAAGTCTAGAGATTACAACATTCCACAGATTTTATATTCACAAGTCGGACATCAATTACTACAAATTGAAATCACCACTTGAGTACTTTTAAGTTCAACATAAAACTTTATTCAGAGTTTAATAGCAGCAGAAAGAAAAACACGGTTATCTAGCTTTGATCTGGATACCACGATGAAGCCCATACATGGCATCACTCGGCAGAGTCATTGCTAGCCGAGGACGGATCCCACTCCACTATCCAACCAATCGGCCAAGTACTCGGCTAGGCCAAACCAGCTATCATATCTTCAAAAGACACACCTGAAAACATTGCCACAAGCAAGGCTGAGTATACTAATACTCAGCAAGACTTATCTGACTAGTCGTATGCAAATACCGACTACTAAGTATGCATGGCTCTAAGGTTCTAGGGTTTTCTTTTTGTTGAAAAGCAACAAAGAGTAAGTCCTTCATTTCATATTTTAGCTTTCAATATTCTAGTTCATTTAACCAATCTAGGTAAGCATATATCTATGTGGAAAATATTTAATTATCCAACTAGTTTCATCATAGCCATAGTTCCTCTTGTTACTCTATGTGGCAGAAGTATTAAGCAGTCTCAATTACCGCGAGAAACGGACAATTCGAATCGAATTTCTTAACCTTGCAAGGAAAACCTAAACACACGTCACGTGGTTACTCCCAGAGTCACACATGCAACTTTTCCCCTTTATTCCCATTTCATGGATCAGGGCCACCGCCATCGAGTACAAGAGGTCCATGAACCACGGATGACGCTGGGCCATGACCCCTCTTGCACTCACCATTGGACCCATGGGACAGCGTCAAGACGGTGGAACCTGTCCACGCACCGGTTCAATCAGGTACTTAAGCTTACCGATTACAATATGTCGGTGTTTTACCGCCTGCCCACCGAGGGGTATACCTGAGGTGGTGAGTTTCAGGTAGGGTGTCGCTGAGATCAGGAACTCGAAGGTGCAAGCAACACGAGGTTTAGATAGGTTCGTGCCGTGATGTGCGTAATATCCTACATCCTGTTTGGTGGTTTGTATTGCCTTGGGTGTTGATGTGTTTTGAGGGGGTCCCTGCCCGCCCTTATATATCCGGGAGGATAGGGTTACATGAATCCTAGTCCGACACTAGCTTAGGAATCTTACTCGAGTACAACTCGAGTAGCTTCCTTCTGTATCGACTAGTCCTACTTTGCATGCGAGTAGAGTACAACACAGATAAGGTATAGGACATGTCCTATCCCCTATTCCTGTATGAACTACGTTATGTACACAGTCCCGTAGTCTCGGGTCTAACAAGCCCCCAAGCTCTTCGTAGCTAAGTACTGCAGGCTCCTCGAGTACTTCCGAAGTAGTCTTCGGCTTCTTTTGAAGATCCGTCTTGAAGTTCTTCTTCGAGTACTTCCTTGGCTGCATCGAAGCTATGAGGTGCTCATGCTCTTGGTATGGGGTGCGATGGAAAATCACACTTCATATGGAGTAGCCCCCGAGCCTTAAATTGAATCAAAGAATTAGGCTGAGGGTCACATTAGTCTTGAATCTTCCTTGCTTACTCTTCGAATATATTCGAAAAATAAGTAGTCGATGCCACGTATCCCGCAGCCCCCGAGCCTTCAATCCAAATCTCTCAGGCTTGGAAAAAAGGATCCAATGGTCGTGGCATGCAGTGAAAAAATGTTCCCTTGGGAAATAATTGGTGTGATGGTACAGATGATAGAAGTTAGTTTTGGAATTCAAAAAACCTCTTTTTTGGAACAATTAACCCTGAAAAAATGGTTAATCAAATAATTTATCTAAAAATCCACCAAATAACCCCTCATCTTCCGAATATTCCCTGTGACGGCTCTTCAACTTCAGAACTGTAAACCTATATCCGGCCGCTGGTTATTTAACCCCGCGGTAACTTAGTTTAAAACCCGTGCTTCTAATCTTCAATCCGCTGAGTAATTTCTGAGTCCCCAATCAGATCCGTGCTCCGCCTTCACCTCCTTTGACAAGCCCCAAGCTAGCCGAATCTCTCCACCCCTTCTCTGTAGCCCCTGAGCGCATCTGAATAAAGCGGCTCATGACAAACAGATCTGAAATGGCGCCCAAGAGATCCAACAAGAAGGATGGGAAGGGGAAGGAATCGCAGCCGCCTTCCGGGGAGTGGACTTACAGTAAGTGCTCCAATAATGACCTCCTGAATCTTGTTTCTGAGGGTTTGCTTCAGGGGAAAGATCTCATCAATTGGCGCCCTTCTTTTCGCCAATCTCTTCCCATGGAGAACGTAGATGAAATCATCTCATTCTACCATTTCGCTGGATGGGGTTTGGCCCTCCCCACCCGTTCCTTCTTCCGTGGCCTTCTTTATTTCTACGGGCTTGAGCTCCATCATCTCAACCTGAACTCGATCTGCCACATTGCTATTTTCATCCACTTTTGTGAAGCTTTCCTTGGAATTGAACCCCATTGGGACCGCATTTGCTGGGGATGATGTTCCAGCAAGTGGTTCTGCAAAAACTGCTGGGACGGACCCGTCGACTACTTCTGTAGGGTCGCGACCATTGCCATGGCGGGTACCTCGCCGGGGCATCTCGCGCCCTCGGCTGGTGCGACCCCGCCACTGGTAATAAGTACCGTGGTTGTAAAACCACGGGTACTAAGGCTTAAGAAGCTCGCCATGAAGAAATCCTCTCTGTGAGTGCAGCTACTTGTTCATAATGTATCTTCTGCTCTTTCAACTTGTATCGTCTGCTTTGTGGTTGGATGAGCCAGAGCCTATCTCAGCTACTCCAGCCGCTGAGCCGCCAGTCAGAAAACCTGAAGCGGAAAGCGCACAACTGCTGCCGCCTGGGAATGAGGACGTGACTCTGCCTGACCCACGACCTCCCGAGCCCCAGCAAATTGAATCCAGTTCTGGTGGTGGTGAGCAAGTCGAGGCCACCGATGCTGCTCCTACCGAATGCATAGGTAAGTGTCTGACCCCCTGCAGCTAACTGTTTAGATCATAGGCTTCATTTATTGAACGCTTTTCGACTTGCAGGTGCCCCGCAGCCATCAACTGAAGAGGCTGCGGGTACTTCTGGCAACTCTGGAACTCTGTTGATGCCTGGGAGAGGACTCGAGAACATTGTCACCAATGATATGTTGGATGATCCTCTCCTCTCGGTCGACAACATGAGGTATTTCCAGAAGATCTCCAAGGAGATGTACAGGTTTACCCTGGTAAGGCATGACTGCTCTTCTGCCATTATGCTTTGTCGAGTTGTTTTGTCTTCTTAGTCTTCCCCCTTATACAGGATGTGGCGAGACGCTCTCAAGAAAAATTTGAGAAGCTGAAGGCAGTCGAGAGTGGCCTCCGAGAGCTCCAAGCAAAGGATCAACGCATCAAGGAAGAAATCCGAAAGAACATCTGTAACACCCTAATGTAAAATTTCATATTTTATAATAAATTTAGTTGGCCTTAATAAAGTTTTTAAGATTTTTCTTTGTCAGCTTGCATTTAATTGTAATTTATTTTATAAGGAATTAAAATTTTAATTTAGTTCAACATGTTTGTGCATTCATGCTGGTGCATAAGTTTTATTTGGTTGAGTGCATAAGAGTTGAATTCAAATTTAATTTGAATTCAAATAGATTTGAGTTGGTTTGAAAAAGAAAAGGAAAGGAAATAGGAAAGCAGGCCAGCCCAGCAGCCCAGTCCTTCCCGCGGCCCGATCTCCCTCGCACGGCCCACCACTTCTTTCCTCCCCCGCCGGCCCACGTTCCTTCCCCGGCCCAGCCTGTCCCGGCCTAGCAGCGCCGCGCAAGCGCCCTCTCCCTGGCGCGTGGGGTCCGCCTGTTGGCGCCCCTCTCCTCACCCGCCAGTGCAGCACACGCGCTCTCTCTCTCTCCCCCTCTGACCGCTTGGCCCCGCTCGTCAGCACCCTTTCCCCCTCTTCTCCTTCTTCCCCGACGCGCAACGGCCGCCCGAGATCTCCGGCGAGCCTCAGCGCCGGGCCCGCACGCCGAGGATGCCCCACCGCCCCAGAAATAGGATCCCCCAACCCCCCTGTGCCCTTATCACCTATCCCGTGGCCGACGCCCCAAACCCTAGCGCGATCCCCACCTTGCTCCGCCGCGTAGAGCCCCTGCTCCACCGTGGTCTCGCCACACCTCTGCACCCCAGCCACGGCCAAACCCTGCAAAGCCTCGCCTCACCGCTAGGAAGCTCCCCAAGCTCGCCACCCGCGACCCCGACCCGTGTAGCGCCAGAATTGCACTGAGGACTGCCGCCGGTGAGTTGCTCCGCCACCTCGATTCCTCACCGTCGGTGGTTGCCCGACCCTCTTGACCCCAGTAGCACCACCGCAGGAACACCATGAGTTGACCCGTGGAGCCCAGGAGCCCTGAGAACCCCTGCAGCAGTCCTCTCCATGAGCACCGCCTCATCTCCACCGCCCGCCATCGACGTCGACCCCCCTGCACTGCAGCTCCACCAGACCCAAGCCCTCGGTGAGCATCCACACCCCACCCTGTCCCTTTTGCGCTAGCTACCTTGGCACATAGGCCGCTCCCTAGACCAGAACACCGCACGCCGGCGAGCGCCGCCGTGCCGTTCCCCCCTCCTCCCCCGCCATTGTGTGCGCAGCCCAGGGCACCCCTAAGGCCCGCAAGTGCCCTAGGTCGATCACGCATGGCGTGGTGAAGCTCCCTAGCCCAAAACCCAGTTGTTTTGACCCCCGGAGCATCATTTTCAATGAACTCTGATGAGTTCCCAGCGCAACGCCGCCGCGGGAGCTCTGCTCCAGCGACCCCCGCCACCGGCCGCAGCCCGATCCATCCTGAACCGCCCGATCCGAAGCGAACACCCACGATTAGATCTAAACCTCATCAAATCCCAGCCCTCAAATCCAGATCTAATGGATCGGACCTCTCCCCCTCCCGCGTACCGGTTCTGTCACACCCGATTTATAAGAACATAAACCGAGCAATCATATATGCGCCAGGATCTAGTCACGCATATATACAACAGAATCATCAAGATATCACAACACATATCTTGAAATAAAAGTGTATAAATTGTAAATGAATATCTTTATTACAACTGAATCAAGAATCAGTTCAAGGAATGCAGAAGCGTAAAATAAATACATGAAGAACAGGACGCCACAGGGACGTCGGCTGAGAGACAAACGCCTAGAAATCGTCAAGTCCGCTGATGTAGTCCTCCACGTCGCCTGGTACTGAGCAGCAGTCGAAGATATCCCAAAGAGAACAGAAGAGTAGAGAGGGCAAGTGTGAGTACACAACTTGTACTCAACAAGTATAACACAAACTATGAGGCTCTTCCTCAGGTGAGACGACTAGCAAGCGCACTACGAGACCGTTACAAAGGATCACGTTAGTAAGGTGTAACCGCTAAGGTTTCTGGATCAGCGACGATGGGGCCCACCTCACGGGGGTACAAGCATACAGCACAGACCAAGCCGGAGGAGCAGGGACCATTGAAGCTTACCACCCCTCTTGCCCCGCAGGTAAGTTACTCCCAAACCAAAATGACCTAATTAGTAAGTCAAGACCGTCCCATTCCAGTCTTGTGGTTGCGCGGTTGTCCCAGGTTATCGCTCTATGAACCGGTCCTTATGGAGAGTGGCCAACCAAGCACTAAGCACCGTGGTGGCCCCCTAAACCATGTTTCTAAAAAAATATATTTTAACGAGACGTGAGCCGCTTAGGCACACAGCACAGAAGGCCACTCTCGGAATCAAGTGCATATACCATTAATCAAATTTAATTAAAAAGGACCATAATGGGTGAGAGCGCGGCACCTAGCACAACTAACCAGAATGCAACCCAAGGTATTTATATAAAGGATAAAAGTGGCTAGGACATCCTTATAGGCACACAGTATTTAAATGCAGTATGAAATTGTATTTAAAAGTGATAGGTTGTTTATGTTATACTTGCCTTCCTCAAAGTTCTCCTGTTGCTGCTCAAAGGGATCTGAAGAAGGTGGCTCCTGGTACTCCTCCGATGGCTCAACATCTACTCACAATCGAAATGCCAAAACATGGTCCACACATGCACATACATGCAAACAATGGCAAAAGATAAGAAACAGTACAACAATACAATAGAACAGCACACAAAACTAAGCTAAAACTATTCTACATGTTACAACGATTGCATGAGCACAAAAACCACCTAAACGGAGCTGAGACGCGAAAACTAGAGCCAAAACAAGATCCAGGGCTTAACTGTAAGAAAACAGAAGGTTCTAGGGGTTTCTGTGCAAAAACAGAGGGTCTAAACATAATTAAGGGATAGGTTTAGGGTCTAACCCACGAAAACACAGGAGATGGATGGCGGGTTCTATATTTAAGAAGCTCAGGGGCCTAAACGCTAAAAATAGGGCTTGCCTGGAAATACTTTTGAACGGGGGTGGACTGCAGGTTGTTTTCAGGAAAGCTCAGGGGTTCTTTAGCAAAACTGCCACGGCTGGAGGGGCACCTTCTAATCTGGCCCACTGGATCTAGATCCAACGGCTCGGACCCAATCTAACTCACGAACCGGTACCTAGGGATTTTGGCCGTCGGATCTGGATCTGACGATCCGGACCCCCTCTTAACCTAGTTCTAATCTCGGGCATTGGCTTCCGATCGGACGGCTCTGGGCGAAGCGGTACGCGGGATCTAACCTCACACGTTGATCACGGATCTAACTGTTCAGGAGGGGTCGGGGGGGCGCTGGCGGCGGCGGTAAACACCGACGACCATTCCCGCGGTGGCGCGGCTCGGGGTTCACCGGAATCCACCGTACACGGTGCTCCAGGGGTCAAATTGGGCAGGGCTTGGGTCTGGCGTGATCAGCGCAACACGCGTGATCCACCTGGGACACTTGCAGGCCTCGGGGGTGCTCGGGGATGTGGTTGCGACGGCAGAGGCGGTTCGGGGTGGTGGCGCCCGCCGGCGTGTGCCGTTCTGGCCTAGGGACAGGCTAAGACCGACGACATCTAGCGCCAATAGGATCAGAGGGATGTGCTAATGCTCACCGAGGGCTTGGATTAGCCGGAGAGGCAGCGCAAGGTGGTTGGCGGCGAGGTCCGAGCGGCGGGGACGGTGGCGCTCGTGGGGGAGGTTGGTGTAGGCCTGCTCCGAGCTTCTGATCCCCTCGGATCAGCTCGTGGTGTTCCTGCGGAGGTGCTACGGGGGTTAAGACGATCGGGGAATCACCAGCGGCAGGGAATCGAGGCTGCGGAGCTTCTCACCGGCTGTGGTCCTCGGTGCGATTCCAGCAGTTGCATGGGCTCGGGTCGCGAGGGAAGAGCTTGGGAAGCTTCCTGGCGCCAAGGTGGAGCTGATGCGGGGCTTGGCCGGGGTTGGGGTGCGGCGGAGCAACCGGACCATGGCGGGGCAGAGAGCTCAGTGCGGCGGAGCAAGGCGGCGGGGTGCTAGGGCTCGGGTGGCGGCTGTAGGTCTTAGGGTTGGGGTCCCAGGAGGTTGGGGATCCTATTTGTAGGGCAGCGGGACGTCCTCGGCGTGCGGGCCTGGCGTGGAGGACTCGCCGAAGATCTCGGGGCTCGGGCGCGGCCTATGATGCGAGGGAAGAAGAAAGGAAAGGGGAAAAGGGCGCTGACAGGTAGGGTCGGTGCATCAGAGGAAAGGAGTGTGACAGTTCGTGTATTTGTAATGCTAGGCATACATTTTGTTAGTATGAAATATATGTTTGTTTGTATAAAGCTCATGTGTGTTTATGTGAAGTTTTTGAAAATTTAAAGTGCAAGTAAAAAGGGTATTTTTGAAATTACAGAAAAACCTAGGGATGTTTTTGTAAAATGTATTCGGATTAGTGTAATTTCAAAATAAGTGAAAGGTGGTTGTGATAAAGATGTTTTTCTTAGGTTATCCCTTGTAAAAATGTATGTTTATTTGAAAGTTGTATTGGAAATGTGTATGTTGAAGTGTGTAAAAAGTTTGGGTAAAATGGTAAAAAAATAAGGGTGTTTATGTGATTTTCTAAAAGTACGAGTCCTTTTACGCAAGTATTAGATTTACAAAAGTAATTTCCAAAGTTACTCAGGACTAAAGTGTAAAAGATGCAAGTCATCATGACATGTCTATCCAATCATTATGATGAGTCTATCCCGTCATCATGACGTGTCATAAATGCTTGCATTTAGGTCCTGAAATTTTATGAATTACATTTCTAGGACAAAAGCAATTCAAATCCGACTTGTGTTCAAAGATTCACGTGTAAAAATATAAGTTTTGAGTTTTTGAACTTGGGCCCTAAAGCAATGTTGTAGAGTTTGAAAAACTCTCCAACTTTCATTTTGGGCATTTCTTTATTTGGGTTTTGGATTGATGGGAAATTTTGTTTTACAAACAAGTCCCTGCAGTTTTCTAAATTTGCGCACAAGTCCCTGGAAGAGTCCCACTTCTCCTTCTCAGCTTTCCCTTTCCTGGTGCCCTTCTTTTTCTTTCCACCGACAGCACAGTCTCTTCCTTATCCATTTTTCCCCTTCTCCCTCTCCTCCTCCACCGGTTCGGCACAGGCAGCAGTGGCCCGAGCGGCGCACAGCAAGGCAGGCGGGGCGAGCGCGGCCCAGGAGGAGGAAGCGCGGGCGCGGAGGCAAGCGCGCAGCCCGGATGGCTCGAGCGCCGCGCACGGGCGGCAGGCGCCCGGCCGGCTCGTGGGCGGGCGCGTGGCGCGGCCAGGCGCCGCAGCTCCAGGCGGGCTCGGGCGGAGAGCGGCTGGCGCAGGCGGGCCGCAGGAGCCGGAGGCGAGCCGGCGGCTTGGGCAGGCGGAGGACGGCGCTGGCAGCAGGAGGCGCCAGGACGGCGGCGACCCCACGCGGGCGCTCGGGAGGCGAGCGGCAGGCGGCGCGCGCCCCAGCGGGAGGCAGGCGCTTGGCTCGGTGCGCAGGAGAGCGGAGGCTGGCGAGCGGAGGAGCAGCATGCGCAGGAGGAGACGCGGTTCAGCCCAGGAGCAGGCGCACGCGAAGCGGGAGCAGCGCGGGTTCAAGGGCGGCGAGCGGCACGGGCTGGTGGGCCCAGGATGGCGCGCAGCGCTGGAGGCGCGACTCAGCAGGAGTCCGAGCGGCTTGGCTCAGCCGGCGGGCAGCGCCAGCGGATGCGGAGGCGCTGCACGGACGCACGGCCCAGGCGCGCGGGGGCGGCTCGGCCGGTGGGCCGTGGCAGCGGCCAGGTGTGCGGGCAGTGCAGAGTGGCGTGCCCAGTGAGCTGGCGGCATGCGGCACAACGCGGGAGTGGGCAGCAGCTCGACGCGGAGGCTGGAGTTGGTGGCTTGCGCAGTGCGTGTGCAGGGCGACGCGAACAGGCGGCGTGCAGGACGCGTGCGAGCGCAGCAGGTGCGAGACTCGGGCGGAGGCGAGCAGCCCGGAGTGAGCAGTGGCGCGCGGAGTGACCCAGGCGCGCGGGTGAGGCAGCAGGCGTGCGCGGCGGCGGCACAGGAGCGATCCGCAGGCGGTGCAGGAGCGAACATGAGTGATAGCAGCACGGTGGCTGGCTGCGGCTCGTGAGCGGAGGCGCGCGAGTAGGCGACGTCGTGCGCAGGGCGTTGACGCGGGTAAATGGCCGTGGCGCCGAAGTACTGGAGTAGACTTGGGAATCGGCGGCGCAGACGTGGGTGAACCCGAGCCACGGGACCGGCAGGATGTGCAGATGCGGCGCGACAAGGCCGAGGCGACGCCGGTCCAGCAGATGAGGAGGAAGAGGAGCAGCAGCACGAGGTGGTCGAGGCGGAAACAGCGGCGCGGATTTGACAGCAGCTGGTCCGCAAACAGCATGGCGTCTAGGGTTTCTTCCAGGGTTTGACCCCATCATATCCCTCGCCATAACTGCAACGAGCTGCAGCAGATGGAACTCGCCATCACCGCCGGTGAGAAACCGAGGGCCTCTCTGCGAAACTCTTTTATTATTTCATGTGTGCAAAGCAGCTAACTTGTAAAATTCGTAGGAAATTGTAGAAAAATCATAAAAATACCAAACTAGTTTTGTTTGAATTCTAAAGTTATCCTCGACTATTTTGATATAGAAAGTTTAAGCTGTATGTGTGTAGTTTTTGATGTAAGTTAAATACTAGAAATTGAGTGTTTTAATTGTATCTCGTGTTATGTGCATGTGTTGTGACTGATTTTTGGAACTTAGGTTGTATGTGATGCAATGTTTAGATTTTATTAAGGATATTTCTATTAATATTTATATCTGAAATTTTATACTCTAACTTCCTTTCGCATGCGTAACCCATAGTAAAAATATTAGACTTAATATTAGGCTATACACTAAATTATGAAGTTATGCTTAATTTCAAAGAAAATTCATGAACAATAGCTCTAGTTCATGAAAAATTATGAGAATATTTTGAAGTGTTATTCCTAAGTAGTGTAATATGTTCACAAATTCTCAACTCATGATCAAGTGTAGGACAACTAAAATAAATAGAACTTGATATAATAATACTATGTTCCTAATTAATCAAAGTAGGTCCATAATTAATGATAACCTAGAGTTATTAAAGATAATTAGCTAGTCAAATAAATAAAGTTATCGAATGTAATTAGTGTGATTAAGTAAGATAACCAAACATGCTACTTAATATAGTTAATTTAAATGTTTGGCGTAAACGTCCATGTTACCTAATGTAACTAGGAAGTTTACTTAATACTCGATAAATGATTGCCCAGTAAAAGAATGAATGATATGATTGGTGAATAGAATGTGGTTTATTTTGCATTGTTGATAAGTCTGATAGTATTAGCTTATAATTTAGTGGTATTAAACTAATTTACTTAAAAAGTATGCATTACAACTTGTATGCCATATTGATGTGATAGATCTGTGTGATAATTAGTAATCCCTTTCACACGAGTGCTCATGCCTTCTTTAGCTGCACATCTATCAGCACAAACCTATCAACCACATCCTCTTCAGTCTAGTTCCGCACTTGTGGTTCCATCAGCCTAGACCAAGTGTAGCGTTCTGTTCCGCCTAGTTCTTGTAATAGGTCTAACTGAAATAACCCTATCGGCTGTACGTCACTCAATTGTTGTACTGACGTAATCAAGCCGATGCAACCACACCTAGTTACCTAGGATAACACTTAGGCACATCTCATTTAGGCACAGCCAGTGCAAAGTAGAACAATCAGCTACACGGCTGTATGCCCCAATAGATGTAGGAAAACATTAAGGCTGAAGGCCGGCTACACAGCTGACCCACCAGTCGGTGGAGTACATCAAGACACAGACCATACGGATGCATAGTTTGACTAGTTTACCAATATACCATCAACTAGTTACTCGCACTAATCGACTAGCATGCCGATTCACAAATCGACTAGAACAGGTACACAAATCGGCTCAGCCAATGTTCACACAATCAACCAGTTTCGTTAAAGCATAGATCGGCTATGCCAATATGCACGTGATCCGCTAGGTATGCCGACACCCACATAGATTAGTTAAGACACAGCTACTTTAGGAATCACCCCTCTGTTAGAATGATCGAAGCTTTCATCGATCAATTAGAAAACCGACGCACCTCTCAATCGGCTACACCGGCCAAGTACACAACCCTAGATCAATATGATAGCACAATAGACACGCCTCTGTTAAGCACGACCAAAGCATATCTATTGACTAAACCTCTGTTGTTCGAATCGGCTCTGTTGTAATTTTCAACGAGTAGCCGATTCTAATTAGCTATCCACCTAAAGCTGTATCTAAGTTTAGTTTAGATCTTTTTGGTTGTTATATAAATAATATGTAAATGAGTGTTGAATTGCAACTTTGTTGTGAAGTAAAATAGTTTTGTGTGCACACTTGAATGTAATGTTGCATTACATGTAGATACGACTATTTCTGCAACGGTACCTACAAGATCTCTCAGGAGTCTGCGGAGGATGTTCCTGAGGACCAAGTGAACGTCACCAAGGATTTATCGAAAGCCCCGAACCAAAGTTCAGAAGATCTTAACTTTACTGACTTCAGTCCCACTAGTAAAGGCAAGCCCCAGACATAACCCTACTTTATTACACTGCAAACTATACTATTTATATATGTCTTTATGCATTAAGTTCTTAGGAGTTGTTTGGAAACCTTAGCTGCATAATTCCAGGAACCGATGTATTGAACACTAGTACTTGAGTCCGAATAGCTGCTCTGCTTATACGACCGGTAGAAGTCGAGTGATTTCCTGTCACTCGCACGATATAGGAATTGTATTGTTTACATTCCTGTTATCACTATAAGGATGACGGACGGGAGTTTTATGAAGTATCATGGTTGAGATGATACCCCATCTGTGTAGTGGAACTTGATAAGGTCGCAGTGTGTGGTAGCGGTGGCTAAGCATTTGAAAGTACTAGCCACATGCCGTGAAATATGGTAAGCGGTAAGCCTAGTAACCAATCGGCCCGACGAGTGGACATACCCCCCACCACATGTATTTGATTCTTTTGGTTACTTTGTTCGACGTGTAGGAATACGTGTTGCTGGGCAACCAGGAGTACGGGTTTTTTAGTCGCGCTATAGACGTACGTCCTGCACTTTGGAAGTGCGTATGGTCCTGCAGTCGCTTGTGGTGGATCTGATCCACGAGTCGGAATGAAAGGTAAACGGTTACTTCAGAACGACCCTGTGGTGTTCCAAGCGTGTGAGTTAGGTTTACCTTGCAAGGTTGAATCTCGATTCAGGAATCGTCCGCCTCTCACGATGAATGAGACTGCTTATCCCCTTTATCACACAGAGTAACAAGAGTAACTATATGATGGGTATTGGTGATGGTTGGTATAAAGAGCTTTACCTTGCTTGAGTAGATATAGGTGCTTATCTAGAATGGATACTCAACTAGAACCTGAAAGCTAAAAGTTGAAAATAAGGATCTACTCTTAGTTGCTTTTCAGCTGAAACTAAACCCAGAACCATTATAAGCCTTCATAAGTCTAGTTATGGGCTAAAGTATACCCAATCCCGGGTAAGTCTTGCTGAGCATTAGTATACTCAGCCTTGCTAGTCATATGTTTTGCAGGTAATGTCTTGAAGACCCTACTCTTCTCTTGCCTTGGCCCTGTGCTCTTTTAGAAGGTTGGTCCGTGGAATGGGATTCGTCCCCGGCCAGCACTGGTGATATTGAGTGATGTCGTGCTCGGGCTTAGCTTGACATCCGTCTTGACGACGTGCTATAGATCATCGCGTATGTGTTCCGCTGCCAAGAAAGACCATAGCTTCAACAGTTGTAATGTTTTCTCTAAGTTTAAAACTTCATATTTCTTTTGGAAACTCTTGTAAAGTAATTCTCTATGATGTAAAATGTGATGGTGATTGTATCTCTGGACTCACCTTCGTGTGAGGTAACCTTATTTGATCCTGTGTATCGGTGGTTTATCGGGATGTTACCCGACAGGCCAAGGGATTATACCGTTTGAAGCACGTTGGAGCCCTCAGAAGTGGACTCGCGTACTTGAGCCGGTATAATTCAAGTTGGTTCTGCCACAAGGAGAGAGAGGAAGCTCGAGGGAAGGCGGCCGTGCGGTTGGGCCGAGCTGGGACGAGCTGTGCTGCGCGTGGGAAAGAGGAGAAGGAGGACCGAGCGTGAGGGAGAGAAGGGGAAGGAGCTGGGCTGCGGGAGAGGAAAGAGCCAGCCCGAGGGAAAGAAAAGAAGTAGGCCGGGCTGGGCTAGAAGCTGGACTTTATTTCCTTCCCTTTTCTTTTTCTAATCCTTTTGAAACTCAAATCTATTTGAATTCAAATGAACTTTTGAATTCAAACCCTGTGCACTCATTCCAATAAAACATATACACCAGCATGAATGCACAATCATGTTGACCCTAAAATAAATTTTAATTACTTGTGTAATTTAATTAGATTAAATGCAAGCTAGGCACAATAAATCCTTAGAAAATTACTGAAGCCAACTTATCTTCGTTATAAATCCTGGAAATTTACATTAATGTGTTACAGGTTCTCCTTCCCTTTTAAACCCGAGCCGTTAGATCCAGATCCAGCGGACCAGATTCCCTGCCTAGATCGGACCGTCCGATCCATCATCCAGATCGGACCGTCCGATCCACCGCGATCGGATCGGACCGTCCGAACCACCACCGCCGGATCGGACCGTCTGATCCAAATCGGGTCCGAACCGTCCGATCCAGATCCGACGGCACAGATAAGAAGATACCTCTTCGGCCTGGCAGTTTTGCTAAAGAGACCGTGAGTTTCCTTGAAATCAACCCGCAGTCCACGTTAGTTCAAAAGTAATTCCAGTTTAGCCCCTATTTTTGCACCAAAGCCCCTGAGCTTTCCAGAAATAGGGTCCGCCATCCCTGGACGCATAGTTTTCTAGTCTAACCCCGAAGTTTATAGGTTAATTACATTTTAGTACCTGGTGGTTACGCAGAACCCCCTGGAAACTTCAGTTTTCTCGCAGCTAAGCCCCTAGACCCTGTTTTAGCCCTAGTTTTTGCGTCTTAACTCCGTTTTAAGTGGTTTTCACGCTCACGCGATCGTTGTAATGCGTAGAATAGTTCTAGCCTAGTTTTGTGTTTTTATGTAATGTTGTACTGTTCATTAGCTTTTGCTTTTGTTTCCATGTATGTGTATGTGCTGGACCATGTTTTGGCGTTGCGATCGTCAGTAGACATTGAGCCACCGAAGGAGTACTAGGAGCCAGCTTCAGAGCCCTTTGAGATACAGTAGGATAACTTTGAGGAAGGCAAGTATAACATGAACATCCTATCACTTTTAGATACAATTTCATACTGCATTTTAATACTGTATGCCTATAAGGATTTCCTAGCAACTTTTATCCTTTATATATAAATACCTTGGGTTGCATTTTGGTTAGTTGTGCTAGGTGCTGCGCTCTCACACATTATGGTCCTTTTTAATTAAATTTGATTAATGGTATATGCAACTTAATTCTGAGAGGGGCCCTCTGTGCTGTGTGCTTGAGTGGCCCATGTCTCGTTAAAATATGTTTTTATAGAAACTTGGTTTAGGGGGCCAGCACGGTACTTAGTGCTTGGTTGGCCACTCTCCATAAGGACCGGTTCATAGAGCGACAACCTGGGACAACCGCGCAACCACAAGACTGGAATGGGACGGTCTTGGCTTACTAATTAGGTCATTTTGGTTTGGGAGTAACTTACCTGCGGGGCAAGAGGGGTGGTAAGCTTCTATGGCCCTCTGCTACGAGGCTTGGTCTGTGCTTTGTGCTTGTACCCCCTTGAGTCTTGCTCCATAGTCGCTGATCCAGAATCCTTAGCGGTTACACCTTACCAATGTGTCCTTTGTAACGGCCTCGTAGTGTGCTTGTTAGTCATCTCACCTAAGGAAGTGTGATGAACAACTAGCGTAGCTCACAACTTGTGGGTAAAGATGTGCAACCTCTCGAGAGTGTAAAACTGGTGTACTAGCTGTGCACACGGTCATGAGCGGCCCAGATCCTCCGTCTGATTAGTGGGGTTTATCTTTTGTGGTTTGGCTTGGAATTCAGTAGACTCATGATTACTTTTAATTAATTATCCTGCAACTTGGGTTCATGGTAATTTAACCATTTGTAGTAAATAGGTTTTAATAAAATTTGCCAAGATTAAAAGCTAATGCAGTTGGGTCAGCTAACCGTAGAGCCTCATAATTCATGTTATACTTGTTGAGTACAAGTGGTGTACTCACACTTGCTTTCTCTACTCTTCTGTTCTCTTTGGATATCTTCGACTGCTACTCAATACCTGGCGACGTGGAGGACTACATCAGCGGACTCGACGATTTCTAGGCGTTTGTCTCCCAGCCGACGTCCCTGTGGCGCCCTGTTCTTCATGTATTCATTTTACGCTTCCGCACTTCTTGAACCGATTCTTGATTCGGTTGTAATAAAGAATTCATTTACAATTTATACGCTTTTATTCATGATATGTGTTGTGATATCTTGATAATTCTGTTGTATATATGCGTGACTTCATCCTGGCGCATATATGATTGCTCAGTTTATGTTCTTGTAAACCAGGTGTGACAGAATTGGTATCAGAGCCATGTTGACTGTAGGACGAAGACCAGGTAGAACCGGTCGAGTTTAAGGACCTCTTTTCTCTTGTCTTGCTTCTGCAAAATCCAAAATTGTTTCTGCTTCTATTCCTTGAGTCCTAAACTTTGGTCTACTTGCTCTCTCTCTTGTTCATTCTGAGAGTCAGTTTAATCCTTTCCGTAGACGTTGGCCTGCAATTTTCTATCTGTCCTCATAACCCTAGGATGCCTTTGCAAAAATACGCTAGAGCGTGTGTTTGTTTTAGTCGAGTGGTGTCGAGTGGTGTGATAAACTCGGCTAAGGTGTGAATATTGAGTGTTTGTGATTGTGCAAAATGTTTGATTTGGAATTTTTGGTTGATTGCATAGTTTAGAAGTTAAACTTGCTCATGCAAATCGACTTTAAACGCAGACTTGAATTAAGTAATAAAACTTAGATAGATCGTTGGGGGTAAAAACGTACACTCTTTTCTCTCTACCTTATCCTACCAGAGTTTTCTCTCCGGAGTTGTACAATATCGGTTCCTTATAAATCTTGATTTGCTGCAAACAGATGGTGAACACCAGGAGCACCGGTTCCGGTTCTGGCTAGCAGGGGCAGAACAACCAGGGTACCGGCCAGCCAATGCCGATGCCGATGCCTCCACCCCTGACTCCGGAGCAGAACTTCCAGCTCCAGATGCAGATGATGGCTACCCTGAACAACACTGTTCAGGCTCTACAGCAGGTCCACTCTCAGCCGCCGCCTCCTCCGTCGCAGTAGCCCCACGACAGGTGTGCAGACTTTTTGAGGGGTCACCCGCCGACATTCTCCCACGCGGCTGATCCACTCCAGGCAGACGACTGGCTTCGTTTGGTAGAGCATCAGTTGGACGTCGCTCAGTGCGACGACCGGGAGCGAGTTCTATACGAGCTAGGGTAGCTGCGAGGCTCAGCTCTCGATTGGTAGGAGTCTTACCCATCTCGGGACCGCTACGCCCTCACTTGGGTCCAGTTCTAGGAACGCTTCAGGAACCACCACATCCATGCTAGAGTCATGAAGATGAAGCACAAGGAGTTCCTTGCGCTTAAGCAGGGAGCTATGATGGTGACAGAGTATCGTGACCGTTTCCTCCAGCTCGCTCGCTACGCCCCCGCTGAGGTTGCCAATGATGGCGATAAGCAGGAGCGCTTCAGGGAGGGGCTGGACGATCATATTGAGTACACGCTCCTAAACCTCTGCTTCGACAACTTCAACCATCTGGTTGACTCCGCCCTCAACACCAAGCGCAAGCGCCGGGAGATTGAGAACAAGAAGAGGAAGATGACTCCTGCTATGTCTGGCAGTAACACTCGGCTTCGGTACCAGCACCCGCAGCAGGGGCCACTTCAGTCGTACCAGCCGTGACAGCAGCAGTACCCGCCTCGTCCCCAGCAGCAGCAGCAGGCGGGACAGGGCCAGAGGTTCCCAGTACCTCCGGCACACTCAGCTCCACAGGCTCCACCAGCTCCGCGGTAGGGAGAGCCTACTCCTCCTGCTGGACAGCAGTCTCCAGCACTCCCACGGGCATGCTATCACTGTGGCGAGCCAGGACGCTACGCCAACGCTTGTCCCCGGAAGGCGCAGTCTGGACCGCAGGGGCGCCCAGCTCAGCCCAGGGCGCCATCACAGGGCAGGGTGAACCACGTGATGGCCGATTCGGTGGCCGAGGCTCCTAACGTGGTTATTGGTACGTTCATGGTTAATACCCACCCTGCTACAGTTCTTTACGATACTGGTGCTACGCATTCATTTATTACTCAGTCATTTGCTGAGAAACATCGTATACCGGTATCCTGCATGAGGACTCCTATGGTAGTTACTACGCCTGGAGGCAAGATCCATACCTGCTCTATCTGTTCTAGGATTAGTCTGTTCATAAGGGGGTAGAGTTCCGCACCGGGCTTATTGTCATTGACTCGGTGGGTATCGATGTGATCTTGGGAATGGAGACCCTTGCTAGATGGGGTGTTAGGATTGATTGTGCTCAGAGGACTGTCCACTTGTCAGCATCGGATGTACAGGAAGTCACAGTCAGTGCTTCGGAGCCCTCTAGATTTCTTTGTCAGATGGAGGCTAGACCCACGGATGGTATTCGCGTGGTGTCTGAATTCCCGGATGTTTTTCGTGATGATTTGCCAGGTATGCCGCCTAATCGTGACATTGAGTTTTCTATCGATCTCTTGCCCGGCACCGCTCCTATTGCTAAGCGGCCCTATCGTATGGGACCCGTTGAGCATGAGGAAGTTAAGAAGACCATCGACAAGTTGCTAGCCAAGGGCTATATCCGCCGCAGCTTCTCTCCTTGGGCTTTTCCTGTATTGCTTGTAGAGAAGAAGGATGGCGCGAAGAGAATGTGCGTTGATTGTCGGGATCTGAACACAGTTACCATCAAGAACAAGCATCCATTGCCCCGCATAGAGGATCTTTTTTATCAGCTTCAGGGTGCTTGTGTATTCTTGAAGATTGATCTGTGTTCTGGTTATCATCAGCTGAAGATTCATCCCGAGGATATCCCGAAGACGGCATTCACCTACAAGTATGGGCTATACGAGTATACGGTCATGTCCTTCGGTTTGACCAATGCTCCGGCTTTCTTCATGCATCTGATGAACAAGGTTTTCATGTATTATCTAGACACCTTTGTGGTGATATTCATTGATGATATTTTGGTATATTCCAAGTTAGAGGCAGAGCATGAGAAGCATCTGAAGCTCGTGTTGCAGAGGTTGAGAGAGCACAAGCTGTATGCCAAGCTCAACAAGTGCGAATTCTGGATTGATGAGGTTCCATTCCTCGGCCATATCATCTCCAAGGGAGGTATTGCAGTGGACCCTAGCAAGGTGAAGGATGTGCTTGACTGGGAGGTGCCGCATTCTATGAAGGAAGTTCGTTCCTTTCTGGGCTTAGCAGGGTATTACTGGAGATTCATTGAGAATTTCTCCAAGATTGTGAAGCCTTTGACTTCCTTTCTAGAGAAGGGTGTGGATTTCTTCTGGACTGATGAGCATCAGATGGCCTTCGATGAGCTGAAGAAGAAGTTAACTACGGCGCTAGTCCTCATTCTGCTAGACTAGAGCAAGAGGTTCACAGTGTATTGTGATGCTTCGAGGGATGGTCTCGGTTGCGTCCTGATGCAGGAGGGCAGAGTTCTAGCCTATGCTTCATGGCAGTTGCGCCGGCACAAGCTGAATTATCCCACTCATGATCTGGAGTTAGCCGCAGTTGTGCATGCTCTGAAGATATGGAGGCATTACTTGTTTGGGCAGAGGTGTGATATTTACACCGATCACAAGAGCCTGAAGTACATATTCACGCAGAGTGAGCTGAACATGCGGCAGAGAAGATGGCTAGAGCTAGTCAAGGATTACAACCTGGAGATTCACTATCATCCGGGCAAGGCCAATGTTGTAGCAGATGCTCTGAGCAGGAAGAGTTATGTCAACATGGCCGTGGCTTTTCAGATGCCTCAGGAGTTATGCGAGGAGTTTGAGCAGTTGAGTCTGGGTTTCTTGCATCACACTTCAAGTGCCACATTCAAGGCAGAACCTATTCTAGAGGCAGAAATCAGGCAGCATCAGAAAGAAGATAAGAAGCTGCAGGAGATCCGTGAGTTGCTCAAGATTGGCAAAGCACCTCATTTCAGCGAGGATGATCAGGGTACCTTGTGGTACAAAGGCCGGATTTGTGTGCCAGATGTGAAGGATCTCAGGAAGCTGATTTTGAGTGAGGCTCATGATACGGCATATTCCATTCATCCGGCAGCATGAAGATGTATTATGACCTCAAGGAACGATTCTGGTGGTATGGGATGAAGCGTTCCGTTGCCGAGTATGTGGCTATCTGTGAGACCTGTCAGCGTGTCAAGGCAGAGCATCAGAGGCCAGCAGGTTTATTGCAGCCGTTGAAGATTCCAGAGTGGAAATGGGAGAAGATCACTATGGACTTCATTGTTGGATTGCCTCGTACTCAGAAAGGGTACAACTCTATATGGGTAGTAGTGCATCGGTTGACGAAGGTTGCCCACTTCATTCCGGTGAACACTACTTACTCCGGTGCTAGACTCGCAGAGTTGTACATCTCCAGGATCGTCTGTCTGCATGGTGTTCCAAAGAAGATCATATCTGACCGAGGATCTTAGTTCACTTCAAGGTTCTGGGAGCAGCTGCATGATTCGTTGGATACGAAGTTGCGTTTCAGTACCGCGTATCATCCTTAGATAGATGGGCAGACAGAGAGAACCAACCAAGTGTTGGAGGATATGCTTCGATCCTGTGCTATTCAGTATGGTACCAGCTGGGATAAATGCCTGCCATTTGCAGAGTTTTCATATAACAACAGTTACCAGGCCAGTCTGAAGAAGTCCCCCTTCGAGGCCTTGTACGGTCGGAAGTGCAGAACTCCGCTGTATTGGGATCAGATTGGCGAGAGGCAGGTATTCGGTCCGGCTATTATCGAGGATGTAGAGCAGCTGGTATAGCAGGTACGAGAGAACCTGAGGGTCGCACAGACTCATCAGAAGAGCTATGCGGATGTCCGTCGTTGGGATCTGACATTTGCGTTGGATGATCATGTGTATCTGAAGGTCTCACCGATGAGAGGAATCCGCAGGTTTAATGTGAAAGGGAAGCTAGCCCCCAGATACATCGGTCCATTCAAGGTGTTGGAACGGAAGGGTGAGGTAGCATATCGTTTGGAGTTACCTCCCAACCTCTCAGGTGTACATGATGTGTTCCATGTCTCCCAGTTGAAGAGGTGTTTGAGAGTGTTGGAAGAGCAAGCACCGCTAGAAGGGTTAGATGTACAGGAGGATCTGACCTACACCGAGCGTCCGGTGAGGATTCTGGAGACTTTAGAGAGGGTTACCAGGAACAAAAAGATCAAGACGTGCCGTGTTCAGTGGAGTCATCACACCGAGGATGAGGCTACTTGGAAGCGAGAAGATGAGTTGAGGAAGACATACCCCAATCTCTTTGCTAGCTAGCCTATTCGAATCTCGGGACGAGATTCCTGTAAGGGGGGTAGGTTTGTAATACCCTAATGTAAAATTTCAAATTTTATAATAAATTTAGTTGGCCTTAATAAAGTTTCTAAGGTTTTTCCTTGTCAGCTTGCATTTAATTGTAATTTATTTTATAAGGAATTAAAATTTTAATTTAGTTCAACATGTTTGTGCATTCATGCTGGTGCATAAGTTTTATTTGGTTGAGTGCATAGGAGTTAAATTCAAATTTGATTTGAATTCAAATAGATTTGAGTTGGTTTGAAAATGAAAAGGAAAGTAAATAGGAAAGCAGGCCAGCCCAGCGGCCCAGTCCTTCCCATGGCCCGATCTCCCTCGCGTGGCCCGCCACTTCTTTTCTCCCCCGCCGGCCCACGTTCCTTCCCCGGCCCAGCCTGTCCTGGCCCAGCAGCGCCGGGCGAGCGCCCTCTCCCTGGCGCATGGGGTCCGCCTGTTGGCGCCTCTCTCCTCACCCGCTAGCGCAGCACACACGCTCTCTCTCTCTCTCTCCCTCTGACCGCTTGGCCCCGCTCGTTAGCACCCTTTCCCCTCTTCTCCTTCTTCCCCGACGTGCAACAGCCGCCCGAGATCTCCGGCGAGCCTCGGTGCCAGGCCCACATGCCGAGGATGCCCCACCGCTCCACAAATAGGATCCCCCAACCCCCTGCGCCCTTATCCCCTATCCCGTGGCTGACGCCCCAAACCCTAGCGCCATCCCCGCCTTGCTCCGCCGTGTAGAGCCCCTGCTCCGCCGTGGTGTCGCCACACCTCTGCACCCCAGCCACGGCCAAACCCTGCAAAAGACCCGCCTTATCGCCAGGAAGCTCCCCAAGTTCGCCACCCGCGACCCCGACCCGTGTAGCGCCGGAATTGCACCGAGGACCGGCGCCGGTGAGTTGCTCCGCCACCTCGATTCCTCACCGTCGGTGGTTCCCCAACCCTCTTGACCCCAGTAGCACCTCCGCAGGAACACCACGAGTCGACCCGTGGAGCCTAGGAGCCCGGAGAACCCCTGCAGCAGTCCTCTCCACGAGCGCCGCCTCATCTCCACCGCCCGCCATCGACGTCGACCCCCCTGCGCTGAGCATCCACATTCCACCCTGTCCCTTTTGCACTAGCTACCTTGGCACATAGGCCGCTCCCTAGACCAGAACACCACACGCCGGCGAGCGCCGCCGTGCAGTCCCCCCCCCCTTGCCGTTGTGTGCGCAGCCCAGGGCACCCCTGAGGCCCGCTACTGCCCTAGGTCGATCACGCATGGCGTGGTGAACCTCCCTAGCCCAAAACCCGGTTGATTTGACCCCCGGAGCATCGTTTTCGATGAACTCCGACGAGTTCCCAGCGCGGCACCACCGCGGGAGCTCTGCTCCGGTGACCCCCGCCGCCGGCCGTAGCCTGATCCATCCTAAACCGCCCGATCGGAAGCGAACGCCCACGATTAGAACTAAACCTCATCAAATCCCAGCCCTCAGATCCAGATCCAACGGATCGGACCTCTCCCCCTCCCGCGTACCTGTTCGCCCTCCCTTTTAAACCCGAGCTGTTAGATCCAGATCCAGCGGACCAAATTCCCCACCTAGATCGGACCGTCCGATCCATCGTCCAGATCGGACCGTCCGATCCACCGCGATCAGATCGGACCGTCCAACCTACCGTTCAGATCGGACCGTCCGAACCACCACCGCCCGATCGGACCGTCCGATCCAGATCGGGTCCGAACCGTCCGATCTAGATCCGCCGGCATAGATAAGAAGATACCTCTTTGGCCTGACAGTTTTGCTAAAGAGACCCTGAGTTTCCTTGAAATCAACCCGCAGTCCACGTTAGTTCAAAAGTAATTCCAGTTAAGCCCCTGTTTTTGCACCAAAGCCCCTGAGCTTTCCAGAAATAGGGTCCGTCACCCCTGGACATGTAGTTTTGCAGTCTAACCCCGAAGTTTATAGGTTAATTACGTTTTAGTACCTGGTGGTTACGCAGAACCCCCTGGAAACTTCAGTTTTCTCACAGTTAAGCCCCTAGACCCTGTTTTAGCCCTAGTTTTCGCGTCTTAACTCCGTTTTAAGTGGTTTTCACGCTCACGCGATCATTGTAATGCATAGAATAGTTCTAGCCTAGTGTTGTGCATTGTTTTTATGTAATGTTGTACTGTTTCTTAGCTTTTGCTTCGGTTTTCATGTATGTGTATGTGCTGGACCATGTTTTGGCGTTGCGATCATGAGTAGACGTTGAGCCAACGGAGGAGTACCAGGAGCCACCTTCTTCAGACGCGTTTGAGCAGCAGTTAAGAGAGTTTGAGGAAGGCAAGTATAACATGAACATCCTATCACTTTTAAATACAATTTCATACTGCATTTTAATACTGTATGCCTATAAGGATTTCCTAGCCACTTTTATCCTTTATATATAAATACCTTGGGTTGCATTTTGGTTAGTTGTGCTAGGTGCTGCGCTCTCACACATTATGATCCTTTTTAATTAAATTTGATTAATGGTATATGCAACTTAATTCTGAGAGGGGCTCTCTGTGTTGTGTGCTTGAGCGGCCCATGTCTCGTTAAAATATGTTTTTATAGAAACTTGGTTTAGGGGGCCAGCACGGTGCTTAGTGCTTAGTTGGCTACTCTCCATAAGGACCGGTTCATAGAGCGACACCCTGGAACAACCGCGCAACCACAAGACTGGAATGGGACTGTCTTGGCTTACTAATTTGGTCATTTTGGTTTGGGAGTAACTTACCTGTGGGGCAAGAGGGGTGGTAAGCTTCTATGGCCCTCGCGCTACGATGCTTGGTCTGTGCTATGCGCTTGTACCCCCTCGAGGTTTGCTTCATGGTCGCTGATCCAGAATCCTTAGCGGTTACACCTTACCAATGTGTCCTTTGTAATGGCCTCGTAGTGTGGTTACTAGTCATCTCACCTAGGAAAGTGTGATGAACAACTAGCGTAGCTCACGACTTGTGAGTAAAGATGTGCAACCTCTCGAGAGTGTAAAACTGGTATGCTAGCCGTGCTCACGGTCATGAGCGGCCCAGATCCTCCGTCTGATTAGTGGGGTTTATCTTTGGTGGTTTGGCTTGGATTTCAGTAGACTCATGAGTAATTTTAATTAATTATTCAGTAACTTGGGTTATGGTAATTCATCCTTTTGTAGTAAATAGATTTAATAAAATTTGCCCAGATTAAAAGCTAACGCAGTTGAGTCAGCTAACCGTAGAGCCTCATAGTTTGTGTTATACTCGTTGAGTACAAGTTGTCTACTCACACTTGCCTTCTCTACTCTTCTGTTCTTTTTGGGATATCTTCGACTGCTGCTCAGTACCAGGCGACGTGGAGGACTACATCAGCGGACTCGATGATTTCTAGGCGTTTGTCTCCCAGCCGACGTCCCTGTGGCGCCCCGTTCTTCATGTATTCATTTTACGCTTCCGCACTCCTTGAACCGATTCTTGATTCGGTTGTAATAAAGAATTCATTTACAATTTATACGCTTTATTTCGTGATATGTGTTGTGATATCTTGCTAATTCTGTTGTGTATATGCGTGACTTGATGCTGGCGCATATATGATTGCTCGGTTTATGTCCTTGTAAACCGGGTGTGACAACATCGATCTTCGCAAAGAGCTTGACAAGCTGAACGAGGAGCGTACATGAGAAACATGGTTGCTCAAGAACGACATCCATAATCTTGAGAAGTCCAACTCTGAGCTCCAAGAATAGCTCAAGGAGCAGAAAAAAGCGCATCAAGGAAAATCCTGTTGTCGCTCGAGTACTTTCTCTAGCAGTTGATCTTGAGTTCTGAAACACTGTCTTCACCGCAGAGCTTAAGAAACTCTTAGCTTATAAAGAAGAGTTACTTACTAACCTGAAGAATATGCTGTATGGTCGTACAGATGATGTCGAAAAGCTGCATAAGGTGATCGCCAATACTGAGCAGCAGTTTGTCGATTGCCTTTAGCAGATCAAGACGCTAAGCGAAGAGAAGGAATATCGCCAGAAAGAGCTGGAGGACCTAAGGGTGGCCACCCGACAGCTGGTTGAAGTGGTGGATCTGCTGGAGCGACTTCGCGGAGCTCCGCAGAAAGTTCTCAGCTTCGTCGCCGAGGCCTCCACAACATATGTTAGCCATGCCTTAGGTCTTGTATAGTCATTTTGGCCTAAGGCTCGACTAGAGGTACTCGCACAGGGTGTAGCTACGGACTGCTCTGAAGAGCAGTTCAGTGAGTACCTTCTAGAGGCCAGACCTGTAGCTTAAAAAATAGTAGAGAGTATAGAACAGGATTGAGTTATTGTAAAGACAAGTACTCTTCTCCTTGTAATATATCTGTCAGTGCTGTCTATACTATCATTGCCTTGTGATTTCTGGATTGCCATCCACATTCATAGGCTAAGTAGTAGACACTACCCCGGGTGCAGCGACTCTGGGAGTAGTCGATATAGCTCCTCAAGTGAGCGCGTCAAACAAGTTAGATTGAATCCGATCGAGCGGATCTAACCTATTCGAAGTACGCGATCCTCATCGCGATGACTATCATGCTTGTAGCAAGTAGTCAATACTACCTCGAGTGCAGCGACTCTGGGAGTAGTCGATATAGCTCCTCAAGTGAGCCCGTCAAACAAGTTAGATTGAATCCGATCGAGCGGATCTAACCTGTTCGGAGTACGCGATCCTCATTGCGACGACTATCATGCTCGTAGCAAGTAGTGAATACTACCCTAAGTGCAGTGACTCTGGAAGTAGTTGATATAGCTCCTCAAGTGAGCCCATCAAACAAGTTAGATTGAATCCGGATCGAGTGGATCTAGCCTGTTTGGAAAAATGCGATCATCATCGCAATGACAGTTATGCACATGGCAAGAAGTCGATTTATATGAAACTTGAACATGGCTATAGCCTCCGAATTTTAATAGAGAATTTACATTCCTGATTCCGTGGCACATGGCCTCCAAATTGAATTGGAAGGAAACCGCCTTGGCGCTCGAAGAACAGTCATCACTGCGTGTCTTCTTATGGGTAAAATTTCGTAGGTTCTGTACGTTCCAGGAATTTGGGACGTCTTGGCCCTCTGGGTATTGTAGTCGATAAGACCCCGGTCTTGTAATCTGCTTGACGATGAATGGTCCTTCCCATCTCGAATTGAGCTTGTGTAATCCTGACTCATCTTGGATGCGACGTAGGACCAAATCGCCTATACTGAACGACTGTTCTCTGACGTTGCGGTCATGATATCATCAGATCCCCTATAGGTATAGTGCTGACTAAACAAGAGCAGTGCAGTGAGCCTCTTCGATAGAGTCTAGCTCTAGCTGCCTTGCTTCATCCGCCTCGCCTTCATTGTACATTTCAACCCTTGGGGATTTCCACATGACGTCAGCCGGTAAAATTGCTTCAGAGCTGTAGACAAGAAAAACGGTGTTTGTCCTGTGGCTTTGGACGGCTGAGTCCTGAGCCCCCAGATGACATGTGGCAACTCGTCTATCCACTTTCCGCCTTTCTTGCTCTTTTCATCATAGAATCTTTTCTTGAGGCCCTCGATTATCATGCCTTTCGCCCTCTCGACTTGACCGTTGGCTCTTGGGTGTGCAACGGAGACGTATTTGACTTTGATGCACGCATTTTCGCAGAACTCCTAGAACTAGTTAGCTGTGAAGTTTGATCCCAGGTCCGTGATGATGGTGTTCGGGAAGATGAAGCGATGCAAAATGTTGGAGATGAAATCAACGACTCTATCTGGTGTGAGCTTGGTGATCGGCTTGTACTCGATCTACTTGGTAAACTTGTCGATTGCTACCAATGTGTGGGTAAAACCGCCTGGCGTTGTTGTAAATGGCCCAATCATATCAAGGCTGCAGCAGGCAAATGGCCAGGATGGCAGTATGGTGATAAGATTGTGGGTTGGGACGTGAGATTGCTTGGCAAAGAATTGGCAGTTTTGGCATCCCCGCACCACGTCTTCAGTGTCTGACAGTGCGGTGGGCCACCAAAAACCAATTCTGTATGCTTTCCCAACTAGCGTTCTTGAAGTTGTGTGGTTACTGCATACTCCCTCATGTATCTCCTACAGTATGTCATAGTCGTCTTCTCCCGTGACGGATTTCATGAGTACACTTGATCGTGCGCCACGCCGGTAGAGTTTATTGTCGACTAGGACAAAACCTTTGCTTCTGCACATGACACGAGCTGCCACTGTGCTTTTTGCGTAAATCCCCGCTGGTAGTCTTTGGTCGTAGATGAAGTCGATGTAAGTTTCTCTCCAGTCCTCCCCGAGCATCATGACCTCCCGATCAGGCTTCTGAGGGTCAGTATCAGTGGTTATCTGAGGTGAGGACTTGATAGATGGTTGCTTCAACTTCTGGATGAAAATTCCCACTGGGACTTGTGCACGGGTGGATCCTAGCTTGGATAGTATATCTGCGCTGACATTGTGTTCCCATATCACGTGATAAACCTCCAGTTCGGAAAATTTGTTTTCCAGCTTGTGCACTTCTAGTACGTAGGCGTCCATTGTCTCCTTGTTGCAGTCCCACTCTTTGTTGACTTGCTGAACGACCAGAAGTGAATTGCTGTATACAATTAGTCGCTTGATGCCTAGTGATATCGGCAAACATAGCCCGTGAAGCAAGGCTTCATACTCGGCTTCGTTATTGGATACCTCCCAAAGGATCTGGAGGACATACTTCAGTTGTTCGCCTTTCGAGGAGATAAATAGAACTCTAGCACCTCCGCCATCAAGCTTAAGAGATCCATCGAAATACATGGTCCAGTGCTCTGGCTTGTCGACTGGAGTTGGAATTTGGTTCTCTCTCCATTCGGCCATAAAATCGACTAGAGCTTGAGACTTAATTGCAGTGCGTGGCTTGAAGTCAATTGACAGAGCCCCCAGTTCTACTGCCCACTTTGATATACGTCCCATGGCATCCTGATTGTATAGAATATCTGCCAATGGAAAATCCGTAATCACAGTGATCTTGTACTCGTCGAAGTAATGGCGTAGCTTTCTTGATATGATCAGTATTGCATATAGAAGTTTCTGAACTGCTGGGTATCGTACCTTAGATTCAGAGAGTACCTCGCTGACGAAGTACACGGGCCTCTGCACTCCAAATGCATGGCCCTCCTCACTGCTCTCGATGACGATGGCACTATTGATGACATGAGTTGTTGCCGCAATATAGAGTAGTATATTTTCTCTTGGTAGTGGTGCTGTGAGGACCGGGGGTGACTGTAGGTGTTGTTTCAGATCCTGAAGGGCCCGCTCGGTGTAACACCCTAAGGTAATTTTCCCAAATTTTAATGAATTTATTTTGGCTTAAATAAAATTTCTAGAGCTTTCTCTAATTTATCTTGCATTTAAACTAATTTTATAACACAATTTAATATAAGATCAACTTGCTTGTGCATTCATGCTGGCGCATTGTTTTAATTGTGTTGGGTGTATAGGGTTTGAATTCAAATTTATTTGAATTCAAATGGAATTGTTTGAAAAGTTTGAGTGTGGAAAAGAAAAAGAAAGGAAGAAGGAAAGGAAAGAGAGCCCAGCCAGCCCAACCCAACCCTTTTCCCTTCCCTCTTCTCTCCACGCGGCCCGCCCACGCCGGCCCAGCTCTTCCCTCTCCCTTCCCTCCTTTCCCCACATGGGCCGCCGAGGCCCAGCTCCCTTAGTGCAGCCCAGCCCGAGCGCCCTCACCCCTCTCTTCCTTTCTCCCTCTGCCAACCGGGCCCCTCCTGTCGGCGCCTCTCTTCCCCGCCTGAACCGCGCCCACTCCCTTCTTTCTCTCTCTGGCTGCTGGTCCCAGGGTGTCAGTGCCTTCCTTCCCCCTTCCCCTTTCTTCTCCGGCGCGCAACTCCTCCCGAGATCCCCGGCGAGCTTCTCTCCCCGGGCCCGCACGCCAATGTGACCCCGCCGCCCTACAAAGAGCAGCCCCAAACCCCTCTGAACCCTAACCCTAACCCCCGCAGCCACCACCGACGCCCCAGCGCCGCCGCCCCCTTTGCTCCGCCGTGTTACCCTCTCTGCCTTGCCGTCGGGCCGCTGCTCCGGCGTGCCATAGACCCCGGCAACCCCCATGCTCGCCTCACCTCGCCACCTGGAGGCTTCCTGAGCCCAGCATTTGTGCCCCGAGCCTCTGCATCATCGGGATTTCACGAAGAAACCGCCGCCGGTGAGCTATGCCGCCACCCCAATTCCCTCGTTGCCAACCGGTCTCGGGCTGCCCTAACCCCTGGTTACCTCCGTAGGGAGTTCCCCGACCGATCCGCGCGTCCAAGGGACCTCGAGCCCCTCTGCTGCAGCCTGTCCGTGAGCACCGCCGTTCTTCCTCCGCCCGGCCATCGTCGACGTGTACCCTACACGGCAGCTCCGGCCACCACAAGCCCCTGGTGAGCATCACGTTCCCTCCCCGATGCTTATGCGCTAGTTGTCGTGGCTTTTGGCTGGCCGTAGCATCCGGAACGCGCGCACGCCGGCATTGTCCGCCACCCCGAGCCGCCCTCGTCATCGATATGCTCTAGCCATGCCCAAACCCACCACCACAAGTGCCCAGATGTGTTCGTCGTGCCAAGCCCTAGCTCCCAGGCCTGATGTTGTCCAAATCCGAGCCCGGACGGCCAAGATAGGCCAAGTCCGGTGAGTTGTAGCCGTGCGCCGCTGCGGGCCTTCCTTCTCCGGTGACTCCCGCCGCCGGCCGTAGTCCCTTGGAACCCTAGCCGCCCGATCTGTAACCAACGTTCGAGATTAGATTGCGAGCCTTTGGATCTAAGCCGTGAGATCAAGATCCAGTAGTCCTGGGTGAGAGATACCGGTTCGGCCTGGCGATCTTTCTAAAGAGCCCCTGAGTTTTTCTCGAATAAACCCGCGGTCCACTTCAGTTCTATAATATTTGCGGTTTAGCCCTGTTTCTTGCACGGACCCCCTTGAGCTTTCCAAATTTCAGGTCCGAAGACCAGTTTTCTTGCACCGAAGCCCCTGATCTTTATAGAATTAGAACCCGCAGTCCAGCCCAGCTGTTTTAATGCGTTAGCCCTCAGATCTTTTTAGTTTTTACGTGTAAACCCCCGGTTTTTGCACAGAACCCCTTAGAACTTTCTGTTTTCTTACAGAAAGGCCCCTGGACCCTATTTTAGCCCTACATTTCGCGTCTTAGCTCTGTTTTAGGTGATTCTTGCGCTCACGCGATCATTGTAACGCGTAGAACAGCTCTAGCATAGTTTGGTGTGTTGTTTTTATGTAATGTTGTACTGTTTCTTATCTTTTGTCCTTGTTTGCATGTATGTGTGTGTTTTGGACCATGTTTTGGCATTGCGATCGTGAGTAGACGCTGAGCCTTTGGACGAGTACCAGGAGCCACCATCTTCTGAAGCTTTTGAGCAGCAGCAGGAGAACTTCGAGGAAGGCAAGTATAACATGAATATCCTATCACTTTTAAATACAATTTCATATTGCATTTTAATTCTGTATGCCTATAAGGATTTCCTAGCCACCTTTATCCTTATATATATATCCTTGGGTTGCATTGTGGTTAGTTTTGCTAGGTGCTGCACTCTTACATATGATGGTCCTTTTTAATTAAATTTGATTAATGGTTCTATGCAACTTAATTCTGAGAGTGGCCCTCTGTGCTGTGTGCTTGAGTGGCTCACGTCTCCTTAAAAGATGTTTTTGATAGAAACATGGTTTAGGGGGCCAGCACGGTGCTTAGTGCTTGGTTGGCCACTCTTCATAAGGACCGGTTCATAGAGCGACAACATGGGACAACCGTGCAACCACAAGACTGGAATGGGACGGTCTTGACTTACTAATTAGGTCATTTTGGTTCGGGAGTAACTTACCTGCGTGGGCAAGAGGGGTGGTAAGCTTCAATGGTCCCTGCTCCTCCGGCTTGGTCTGTGCTGTGTGTCTTGTACCCCCGGAGGTGGGCCCCATCGTTGCTGATCCAGAAACCTTAGCGGTTACACCTCACCAACGTGATCCTTTGTAACGATCTCGCAGTGTGCCTGCTAGCCATCTCACCTAAGGAAGTGTGATGAACAACTAGCGTAGCTCACGAGTTGTGGGTAAAGTTGTGCAACCTCTCGAGAGTGTAAAACTGATATATAAGCTGTGCTCACAGTCATGAGCGGCCCAGATCCTCCTTTTGATTAGTGGGGTTATCAACCTTTGGTTAGGGAGATTCCCCGGGTGGTTTTGGTTTGGATGGTCCTCAGTAGTTCTTAATTAATATTGATTAGTTTCTTATGAAATTTGGGTTATGGTAATTCATCCACTTGTAGTAATTAGCTTTAATAAAATTTGCCAAGATTAAAGGCTAATGCAGTTGAGTCAGCTAACCCTAGAGCCTCATAACTCGTGTTATACTTGTTGAGTACAAGTTGTGTACTCACACTTGCCTCTTCCTCTCTTTTGTTCTCTTTGGGACATCTTCGACTGCTGCTCAGTACCAGGCAACATGGAGGACTACATCAGCGGACTCGACGATTTCTAGGCGTTGTCTCCCAGTTGACGTCCCTGTGGCGCCCTGCTCTTCATGTATTTATTTTACGCTTCCGCATTCCTTGAACTGATTCTTGATTCAGTTGTAATAAAGATATTCATTTTATAATTTATACGCTTTTGTTCGTGACATGTGTTGTGATATCTTGATAATCTGTTGTATATATGCGTGACTTGATCCTGGCGCATATATGATTGCTCGATTTATGTTCTTATAAATCGGGTGTGACAGATTGGCATCAGAGTCGTGTTGACTGTAGGACGAAGCCTAGATAGAAATGGTCGAGTTTACGGACTTCCTTTCGCTGCCTTGTTTCCGCAAAACCCAAACTTTCGATTCCGCTTAGATTCCTTGAGTTCTAAACCTTGATTTTGCTAATCCTCTCTGCATTTTCCAAGAATTAGTCTGATAATTTCAGTAGGCGTGGCCTGCGATTTTCTGACTATCCTCATAAGTCTAGGATGCCTTTGCAAAAGTACGCTAGAACGCCTGTTTGTTTAGTCGAGTGGAGTGATAAACTCGACTAAGTTGTGAATATTGAATGTTTGTTATTGTGCAAATGTTTGATTTGGATTTTTGGTTGATTGCATAGTCTGGTAGTTACACTTGTTCATGCAAATCGACCCTAACACTGGCTTGAACAAGATAATAAAAATTGAGTTAGATCGTTGGGGGTAAAACCTATACTCTTTTCTCTCTGCCGTATCCTATCGAAGTTTCATTTCCGTAGCTGCACAATATCTTCTTCTCATAAATTTTGCTATGCTGCAAACAGATGGTGAACACCAGGAGCACCGGCACCGGTTCTGGCCAGCAGGGACAGAACAACCAGAGCCATTACTAACTGAGAACCGTCTGCAGGGACAACCTCTGTTATGATCAAACTCTGTTATGCCATTACTAACTGAGATCCATCTGCAGGGACACACGGAATTGTACCGCAGCTACCCGCCACAGCCCGACATCCCTTGGCCAGACGACCTGCTCAACAGCGCCGCTGCCGAAGCGAAGAGGGCTTGAACAGCTGCAGCCCGGCACAGCAGCGAGTCCACGGAGGACGGAAGCCCCCTAGCGGAGACAGAAACCGAAGGGGAGGTGAGAAGGGACAACTCCTCTGTGACGCCCTGAAAATTTACTTTATAAAATCATGCGCTTGAGTAATTCGTAAAATCTGTTCGACGTCAAAACCCTAACCCTAACCGGAGTGCTGTTCCGTTCCGCATCGCCGCCCACGCGCGACCGTCCGCCGTAATTAACGCAGACGCGACTCCCTTCGCGCGAATACCGCGCGCGTGGCCGACCGGCCGCGACCGCTGCCGCAATTAGCGCCGGCGCTCCTTGTGCCGCGCGCGAATCCCCGCGCGCGCGTGGCCGACCGGCCGCGGTCGCCGCCGCGACCGGCGCCGACGCGCCCCTTCCCCCTCTCTCTCCTTTTCCTTTTTCTCCCTCCCATTTCTTCCTTTTCTTTTCTTTTTCCAACCTCTCTCTCTCTTTTTTTTTTTCTTTCTCTCCTTTCCTCTCTCCCCTTTTCCTTTTTCTTTTCCCTTTTCCTTCCTCCTTTCTTTTTCCCTCTTCCCTTCTCCTCCCCTCTCTTTCCCCTGACTCTGCTCCCGAGCGCCACCCGCCGCACGCTGCCGTGCCGCGCACGCCCCCACGTGCCCCGCGTGGCCGTGCGCCACGCCGAGCGCCGCGCCGTGCCCGCGCCCCGCCCTGTGCCCGGCTGCCGTGCCCAAGCGCGCGCGCGCGCGTGCACCGCGTGCCGCGCCGCCCGCCGTGCCGCCCGCGCACGGCCGAGCCGTGGCGACGCGCCGCCCGCCGCTGCACCCCGCCTCGCCGCCTGCGCCGCCCCCTGTGCGCACAGCACCCGGCCCCTCCCCACGTGCTTGACGCCGCGCCCCGCGACCCCGGGCACCATTAATGGCCATCCCGAGGCCGCTCCGCCGGCCACCGCCGCCTACCCCCTCCGGCCGCCTTTAAATAGACCCCGCGCCACCCCTCGTCTCCCCCACAGCCCCCACCGCCGCCTCCTGCCTCTCCCCGCGCCCCCATCGCCGGCCGCCCGAGCCGCACCAACCGCCGCCGCAGGCCACCGTCGCCCGGCCCCCTCGCTCCACCTCGGCTCAAGGTGAGGCCGGGGATGGGTTCCCCGTGCCCCCCTCCTTCTTTTCCCCCCCCACCCCGAGCCGCCCGGGCCTAGGCCGCCGGATTGGGGCCGGCGCCGAGCTCCCTCCTCCACCTCTGTTTTCCTCTGGCAAGAGGAGGAAGAAAGGGGGGCTTTTGCCCAAAGCCCCTCCCCCCTTTCCTGTTTTTCCAAATAAGCCCCCCCCCTCACTCTAACACACATATCCACCCCTTTTTACAAAAGTAACCCGCTCTTTTTAATATTTCAAACCAAGCCCCCCTCACCACGTAAACCTAATTACACCCGACACCGTTAGTATGCCCTGAATATTTCTAGTATTCGCAAATAAGCCCTTACCCCCTTTAGATAATTACGAACAAGTCCCTGGACCCCCGTTTAAGCCCTAAGACCACCTTTAGCGCGTCATTTTATGTGTGAAACGACCTCCGATTGACCCGAAACTTTACCACTCCGCTTCTAGTATAGTTTTAGCCATGCCATTAAGAAACCACCCAAAGATATCACCCCTAACTCCATAACTAAATTATTTCCGATTCGAGCTTAACGATGAAAGCTTTTAATTCTTGTGCTTGATTGTGTGTCTGTTTGTTTGCGTCGTAGGACACGGTGTGAACGAGGAAGGTCCCGAGCGTGACCAAGCAAACGAGGACTAGTACTGCGACCCCGAACCCGAGGGGCAGTGCTACGATCAGGACCTCCCGCAAGAGTTTGACGATGGCAAGTTCAATTCCGCCCTTTGATGCATGTTTCTGTCCTAGCTTTTATAAACACAACCCAGTGGCCTGTTTTATAAAATTGCATGGTTTTGCGTGCTGAAAACATGGTAGGATAGCCACCCTTGTTTGAGATAACCCTACTTTGACCACCTGGTTTTATAAAGAAAATGTGTGTGTGTGGGAAGGGATAAAATGTGGTTTTGAAAAGTGAGTTAGACGGGATGGATGGCATTTCTGTGTGAATTGCCTTTGGTGTGCTCGTACCTGTGTGGTTGAGCAAGGAAGGGAGATATCCATCTTGTCACCCCTAAGGACCGAGTTGATGTGACATCTCACTTAGCTTCCTGTCGTGCAAACCACTTGACCGTTGTATGGGCAACGGCTTAGCATAAATCCCACTAGTTAGTCTGATAGCCATCAGGAGAGCTGAGAGCAACGGGTGATCAAGGAGAAGGGATAAGCTCTGTGTGACTTATGCCCTGGTTAGACCTCGGAAACAGGTTGAGTAACCCCTTGGTGGATCCCGTGATGGCTAGTCAGGTCTAGCTAAGGTGGGTAAGGGCATTGATGGGATCTGCACCGGCACTAAGGTGTTCGTGCTGTGGTACCCCACCTGTGGGTAAAGTTGCACACCTCTGCAGAGTTGAAAATCTATTCGAATAGCCGTGCCCACGGTATTGGGCAAGTTACGGTGTGGTCACATAACTAGTGTTTCTCTCTGGGAATGATTGGGCTGGTGTGAGTCGTTTGGAAGGTGTCCGGCAGTTGTGCCGTGAGCTACGGCGGACGGGGAGTCCGGTAGCATTTTCAAACTTGGATCCTGTGTGGATCCACACTGTGTGCTCCTTGGTATAAGAAAACCTGTTTTGAAAAGTGCTTTTAAAACGAACCCCTGCATATAACTGTGTTTTCCGCAAATGAACCGTAACCTTATCCTTGGATTATCCTGTGCATTAAATTCTATTATACCCCCCCTCCATGGGTATGATTGGACTTGCTGAGTACGTTTGTACTCACCCCATTCTTACTTTTACAGTGGAAGACCCAGACTACGTCCCCGAAGACAACGAGTAGGGTTTCGTCCTGCACCCAGTCTTGCCTGTGGTTGAGGCCACCGTTGGATTCCGCATGGCGCAAGACTCTGATGATCCTTTGTTCGTAGCTAGTGTAGTTGTGTGGGTTTTGGTTGTAATCCTCGCGATAGTGGCGCTTCACTGCCCATTACCGCGTAGAGTTGTACGGTGATGTACCATCTGATGTAATAAAAGTGTTATCAGCCTCCTGGGACTGATAGAGCAACACTTTTAAGTCTTCCCTGATGGGGACGCTTCAGGTGGTATCAGAGCCGTAGGCTGGCCGTAGGACGTGACCCTAGGAGCGAGACCCCCTTTTCAGACCCTAGAACTTATCCTGGTCTAGAAACTTTCTGCACAAACACTCACCACTGGTCTTTGCCTTGTTCCAGATGGCTGGCAATGGATGGGTTAGCGGAATCTGCCACGCAGAGCCCGGCCTCCCCAAGTTGCTGTTGCTCAGCCTGGAACGCGTCGGGATTATGGAACCACCGGAGTATGCCTACCGTGAGTACATCGCCGGAGGCACCCTTCGGTGCGACATGATGGTTTTTGTGGGAAAAAGCACCCGCTACCCTGATGTGGACCCTTGGTTCATCTCCACCACTGGTTTCCGCTTCCCCGACACCTATCGAAAGGCCGCCCGTAAAGCCCTGCGACGGCTGCGTGTGCTCTACAGGCCCACCTTCAGCGGACTCCTATGGGATTTTTCCCACCCGCTGAGGGAAGAGGGCGCACTTGGATTGCCCGAATGAGGGGACTTGGACGAGAAGAAGAAGACCTGGAAGACACGGTCTCCCACCTGTCCATCTACCTCACTGGCTTGGATGCACTCTACCGCGAACAGGCGGCACAACTGAAGCAGCTAATCCATGGGGTTGAAAAGTTAACCCAGGAGCTGGAGGACAACGGACAAGAGCCGCAAGCGCCGAGTATTCCTTAGCCGCCCTCCAAGCCCAGATGCAAGAGTACGAGAGCCGCAACGGAATAGGTGGATGGATAGAGGAGAAGAAGAAGAACCCATGGAAACCCACTGGGATAAGGGTACTCAGACCGAAAACGAGATGGATCGGTTCCTTCCAATAAAGAAGCGCTCTATCAGGACCGAGGAAGAATCCCATGATAGGATTAGCACCCCTAGCAAAACCCTACCCTAATGACCGCGTATCCATGAAAACTGTACCACCCTTGTTGTAATAATAAATATCATCTACTCGCTTTTGCACCTGTACCAGGTTGTTTACCCTGTTTCTGTTTCAGATGGCTGAGGAAGGATGGACCCAGGGCGATTGCCAAGCTGCACCTGGATTCCCCAGCCTCTTGATCAACACCCTGGAGGACCTTGGCGTTACGGAGCGCCCAAGGTACTACAGCCGAGAGTACGAGCACCATGGTACCCTCCGCTGCAGGGTGATCCTGGTCATCGCCAGGAGCAACCGCTACCCCGACATCCAGCCCTGGCGGGCGACCGCCACAGGATTTAGACACCAAGACACTTAACCCTTGGCCGTCAGGAAAGCGCTCCGTTATTTGTGCCGAATCTTCGAAGAACACCTCGCCCCCACGCCAGCGAAGTTCTTCCCGCCGGCCATCAGAACCCCAGTCTGGGAAGCACGCATGAGAAACCTGGAACGACGTCGCCATGAGAAGGCCCCTGTACCAAGTGGCTACTTACCTAGCCGCTCTGGACCAACTCTTTGATGAGCAAGCCAACCTTCTAAGGGAGCAGACCCATCGAGCCGAGCGAGCAGAGCTCGCAGTGAGGATACAACAGATCCGAGCCGCCCACGCCGAGGCGAGAGCCGCAGCCGCGGTCAGTAGCGAAGCAGTCGCCCAAGAGAGCCTCAGACAGGCCCGAGACCGGCGTATGCAAGATTGGACCCAAGGTGGAACACCGGTCCGGCAATTGGAGAAGACCATGTTTTACTCGGGACACCCGTCATAGGATGGGGAACGCTCTTTGGAAACACACAAGCCCCACCCGAGAACCCTGAAAGTTCCGCTGCCGCCGAGGGAGATGCTGCAGCGCAACCCTTGGCCGATGGAAATCCAGGGGTCGGCAAGCAAGGACCACTCACACTCTCCGCCCCAGAAGAAGGCCTGCCCCGCGAGTAAAATGACCGACGCCACCCTCGTGATGTGTCCCCAGCCGCTTTTGTTTAAGTTGTACCTGATCCCGGATGAGTAGTACGATACCTAGCCTTACCCTAAGTTGTAACCCCCTTGCAGTAATAAAATGGTTTGTGCTTGTTGTTTGAGATGTTGTGTGCTGGTTTGTTGTGTGCTGATTATTTATATGAGTACCGGCAGGAGGTAGATTCTGCCTTATATATATACGAATTAAACAACTTAAACATCACATAATCGTAACCCTAGTTTACCCAATCAACAGGTGACCCCCCGGAACGTCGCGAGGGCCTCTCGTGGCCGGAACCCCGTAGCCGCTAGTGTCGGAGCACATCCCGTTGAACAAGATCTTCCCCAAGGAGAACAAGAAGTAAGCCAGAACCGAGGGGGAAGTCAAGAAGGAGAACAACTACCACCACCCCCACCCCTCGGAGACCTGGCGCAGATCATCCATAACCAGACCCTCATACTGGAGACTCTGGCGAATGCCCTCATTAACCGGCAGCCACGAGGGCAGAATATGAACGACAAGCTGACGGCCTTTCTAAGGACCAAGCCACCTACCTTCGCCGGATCCTGCAACCCGTTGGATGCTGACGACTGGTTGCGAGTAATTCAGAGGAAGCTCGAACCATTCGAATGCCAGGACCGGGATAAAGTCCTTTTGGCAGCCCACCAGCTCACCGGGACAGCATTATCCTGGTGGGAAAACTATTGTGCCGCAGCCGAAGATGCCTCTACCATCACCTGGGAAGAATTCGTAAGGGAGTTCCGCCGCTACCACATCCCTTCAGCCACTATGAAGCGCAAGGCAGATGAATTCCGCGCACTACAACAAGGAAGCATGACGGTGGAAGAATACACCCACCGGTTCATAGAATTGGCCCGGTACGCGCCGGAAGAAGTGAACGACGACGATAAGAAGCAAGACATGTTCAAGAAGGGGTTAAGCCCGGAGCTACGGACCTTGCTTACTCCCCAGATCTATCCGGACTTCAACACCCTGATGAACAAAGCTATCCTCACGGAAAGGGCCAAAGCTGAAGAGCGGAAGGACAACAAGTGGAAATTCCTGGAAAGCAAGGCCCGCCAGCAGGACCGCTTCCAAAAGCCGAGGAACTCCAACTACATAGCACCAAGATCTCAGGCTCCGATGCAGTATAGGACTCAGTCGCAAGTGACAGGATCACAGGCCCCGCCCAGGAGCCAGAATACCACGAGGGCCCCGCAGAGTAATGCAAACCAGGTCACCCCGACAACAATAATGTTAGGGCCTGTTTCAACTGCCGCGAGGTGGGGCATTATATTGCCAATTGCCCTTACGCCAAGAATAAGCCGGCCGCGTCAGCCTTCTCCAACTCGGTGAATGGACCCAGACCAGCCCTGACCGGTGCCAACCGAGTGCCTGTCCGCAACAACGACAACAGCCAGCAGACAAAGCAGCCCCAGCAATCCTTTGGACGAGCCCGCGTCAATCACATCGACGCGCAGGAGGCTCAAGAAGCTCAGGGCGTAGTGCTCGGTGAGTACCTAGTCAACTCAGCTCTGGCAACAGTGCTATTTGATTCTGGAGCATCGCACTCATTCATATCCTCGAGCTTTGTGGAAAAACACAAAATACCCACGGTACTACTAAAAACACCCCTATTAACCCGGACGCCTGGAGGCGACATCAATTGTCAATTAGGCTGTCTACGGGTAAGAATCAATTTAAGTGGGGTAGAATTTCTAGCAGACTTGGTAGTACTTAAGTCAGGGGGAATAGACGTAATCCTTGGGATGGATTGGTTGAGCCGACACAATGGCCTCATAGGCTGCACTGACAAAGTGGTGCACCTAACAAACCCCAAAGGGATACAAGTGATCTGCCATACTTGGGATAGTAAGTTTGACCCAATGATGTTTAGCCTGGAAGCCAAGCCCTTAGAAGGAGTCCCGATAGTAAACGAATACCCAGATGTGTTCCCCGAAGAGCTTCCCGGTATGCCGCCAGATAGGGATATAGAGTTCGTCATAGACCTTATCCCCGGAACATCCCCTATAGCCAAGAGACCCTATAGGATGGCGGCCTCTGAGTTGACAGAATTAAAGAAGCAACTAGAAGAACTGCAACGAATTGGCTTTATTAGACCAAGCTCGTCGCCATGGGGAGCCCCAGTTATGTTTGTCAAGAAGAAGGATGGGAGTATGAGGTTGTGTGTAGATTACCGGGCACTTAACGAGGTCACCATTAAGAACAAGTACCCCTCCCCAGGATTGATGACCTTTTCGATCAGCTAAAAGGAGCCAAGTACTTTTCCAAGATCGATCTAAGGTCAGGATATTTTCAGCTCAAGATTAAGGAAAGTGACATCCCTAAGACAGCTTTTGTCACCCGCTACGGGCAGTTTGAGTTCACCGTAATGTCCTTCGGACTAACCAATGCCCCTGCTTACTTTATGAACCTCATGAACAAAGTGTTTATGGACGAGCTGGATAAGTTTGTCGTAGTCTTTATCGACGACATACTTATTTACTCCAAGAGTGTTCAGGAACATGAACAACATCTGCGGGTAGTGTTGGAAAAATTAAGGATACACAAACTATATGCAAAATTTAGCAAATGCGAATTCTGGCTGGAGAGAGTAGCTTTCCTTGGTCACATTCTGACCGCGGAAGGAGTAGCAGTGGACCCAGAGAAGGTTGAAGCCGTATCCAATTGGCAGCAACCGACTAACGTTAGTGAGATCAGAAGTTTTCTTGGATTAGCCGGATACTATCGGAGATTTATTGAAGGATTCTCCAAGATAGCCCGACCCATGACGGAACTTCTTAAGAAGGAGAAAAAGTTCGCTTGGACAGAATCCTGTGAGAGGAGTTTTCAAGAATTGAAGCGAAGACTGACAACCGCCCCAGTGCTGACCCTACCGGACATTCATCGGGACTTTGTCATTTATTGTGACGCATCCCGACAAGGATTAGGGTGCGTACTGATGCAAGACGGGAAAGTCGTTGCATATGCCTCCCGCCAACTCAAGACTCATGAGCAGAACTATCCGACCCATGATTTGGAACTAGCAGCCGTAGTGCATGCCCTTAAGATTTGGAGACATTACCTGATCGGGAATAAGTGTGAGGTTTACACCGACCACAAGAGTCTGAAGTATATCTTTACCCAGCCGGATTTAAATTTAAGGCAGAGAAGATGGTTGGAGTTGGTCAAGGACTATAATTTGGAAATTCAGTATCACCCCGGAAAGGCGAATGTGGTAGCCGACGCCTTAAGCCGGAAATCCTATAGGCCCAAGGATGACAACCTGCGCGAGGAAATGGCACGATTAAATGTGCACATTGTTCCTCGAGGTTCCAGCCATGTGCTAAGCGTCAAATCAACCTTAGAGGATAGAATTAGAGAGGCCCAAAGCTCGGATCAGGAGTTAATGAAAATCTGCAAACAAACTGGAGAAAACAAGGCACCGGGTTTCAGAGTGGACGATAAGGGAACATTATGGTACGAGGATAGAATTTGTGTACCCCAGAATGGAGATTTCCGGCAATTGATCATGGATGAAGCCCATAACTCAGCCTACTCTATCCACCCAGGATCCACCAAAATGTATATGGACATAAAGCAAAAATATTGGTGGAATGGAATGAAAGCGGATATTGCGCGATTTGTGGCGCAGTGTGATACTTGCCAAAGGATCAAGGCCGAACATCAAAAGCCGGCAGGATTATTGCAACCCCTACCCATTCCAGTTTGGAAATGGGATGAGATAGGCATGGACTTTGTAGTGGGACTGCCCAGAACACAGAAAGGACACGATTCCATATGGGTAATAGTGGATCGACTCACTAAATCGGCACATTTCATACCCGTACGAACCACTTACGGCGGGGAAAAATTAGCAAAGCTTTATGTGGAAAATATAGTAAAGTTACATGGAGTGCCTAGCAGAATTGTCTCAGATAGAGGGACTCAATTCACCTCTAGGTTTTGGAAAAGCCTGCATAAAGCCATGGGCACTAAGTTGAATTTCAGCTCCGCATACCACCCACAGACGGATGGTCAGACCGAAAGGGTGAACCAGATCATGGAAGATATGCTAAGAGCATGCGTCCTGACCTATGGAAATGATTGGGAACAGAGCCTACCTTATGCGGAATTTTCGTACAACAATAGTTACCAAGCCAGCTTGGGCATGTCGCCATTTGAAGCCCTCTATGGAAGAAAGTGCAAAACTCCCTTGATGTGGTCGGAAGTTGGAGAGCGTGCCCTAGTAGGACCCGCGCTCATAAAAGAAGCAGAAGAAAAAGTAGCGGAAATCCGCGAGAAATTAAAAGCGGCTCAGTCCCGACAAAAGAGCTATGCAGACAAGAGGAGGCGGGAGATAAGCTTCAGTTCGGGAGATTTTGTTTATCTCAAGGTCTCACCCATTCGAGGAACACGAAGGTTCCAAATACAAGGAAAATTGGCCCCCCGATACATTGGACCGTATCAAGTTCGGAAGAAAGTCGGAGCCGTAGCATACCAACTGGAGTTACCAGAAGAAATGTCAGATATACACCCCGTATTTCATGTCTCGCAATTAAGAAGGTGTTTAAGAGTACCCGAGGGAGAACATGTGCCGGTGGAAACAATAGATCTACAGCCAGATCTGCGATACCAGGAAGTACCGGTCAGAATTCTGGACACAGTCACCAGAAGGACAAGAAACTCCGAAGTACGGATATGCAGAGTTCAATGGAGCAGACACGGAGAAGAGGAAGCCACCTGGGAACGCGAAGAGGCTCTAAAGAACGAATTTCCCCATCTGTTTAGGAGCCAGCCGAATCTCGAGGACGAGATTCATTTAAGTGGGGTAGGTTTGTGACGCCCTGAAAATTTACTTAATAAAATCATGCGCTTGAGTAATTCGTAAAATCTGTTCGACGTCAAAACCCTAACCCTAACCGGAGTGCTGTTCCGTTCCGCATCGCCGCCCACGCGCGACCGTCCGCCGTAATTAACGCAGACGCGACTCCCTTCGCGCGAATACCGCGCGCGTGGCCGACCGGCCGCGACCGCTGCCGCAATTAGCGCCGGCGCTCCTTGTGCCGCGCGCGAATCCCCGCGCGCGCGTGGCCGACCGGCCGCAGTCGCCGCCGCGACCGGCGCCGACGCGCCCCTTCCCCCTCTCTCTCCTTTTCCTTTTTCTCCCTCCCATTTCTTCCTTTTCTTTTCTTTTTCCAACCTCTCTCTCTCTTTTTTCTTTCTTTCCTTTCCTCTCTCCCCTTTTCCTTTTTCTTTTCCCTTTTCCTTCCTCCTTTCTTTTTCCCTCTTCCCTTCTCCTCCCCTCTCTTTCCCCTGACTCTGCTCCCGAGCGCCACCCGCCGCACGCTGCCGTGCCGCGCACGCCCCCACGTGCCCCGCGTGGCCGTGCGCCACGCCGAGCGCCGCGCCGTGCCCGCGCCCCGCCCTGTGCCCGGCTGCCGTGCCCAAGCGCGCGCGCGCGCGTGCACCGCGTGCCGCGCCGCCCGCCGTGCCGCCCGCGCACGGCCGAGCCGTGGCGACGCGCCGCCCGCCGCTGCACCCCGCCTCGCCGCCTGCGCCGCCCCCTGTGCGCACAGCACCCGGCCCCTCCCCACGTGCTTGACGCCGCGCCCCGCGACCCCGGGCGCCATTAATGGCCGTCCCGAGGCCGCTCCGCCGGCCACCGCCGCCTACCCCCTCCGGCCGCCTTTAAATAGACCCCGCGCCACCCCTCGTCTCCCCCACAGCCCCCACCGCCGCCTCCTGCCTCTCCCCGCGCCCCCATCGCCGGCCGCCCGAGCCGCACCAACCGCCGCCGCAGGCCACCGTCGCCCGGCCCCCTCGCTCCACCTCGGCTCAAGGTGAGGCCGGGGATGGGTTCCCCGTGCCCCCCTCCTTCTTTTCCCCCCCCACCCCGAGCCGCCCGGGCCTAGGCCGCCGGATTGGGGCCGGCGCCGAGCTCCCTCCTCCACCTCTGTTTTCCTCTGGCAAGAGGAGGAAGAAAGGGGGGCTTTTGCCCAAAGCCCCTCCCCCCTTTCCTGTTTTTCCAAATAAGCCCCCCCCCCTCACTCTAACACACATATCCACCCCTTTTTACAAAAGTAACCCGCTCTTTTTAATATTTCAAACCAAGCCCCCCTCACCACGTAAACCTAATTACACCCGACACCGTTAGTATGCCCTGAATATTTCTAGTATTCGCAAATAAGCCCTTACCCCCTTTAGATAATTACGAACAAGTCCATGGACCCCCGTTTAAGCCCTAAGACCACCTTTAGCGCGTCATTTTATGTGCGAAACGACCTCCGATTGACCCGAAACTTTACCACTCCGCTTCTAGTATAGTTTTAGCCATGCCATTAAGAAACCACCCAAAGATATCACCCCTAACTCCATAACTAAATTATTTCCGATTCGAGCTTAACGATGAAAGCTTTTAATTCTTGTGCTTGATTGTGTGTCTGTTTGTTTGCGTCGTAGGACACGGAGTGAACGAGGAAGGTCCCGAGCGTGACCAAGCAAACGAGGACCAGTACTGCAACCCCGAACCCGAGGGGCAGTGCTACGATCAGGACCTCCCGCAAGAGTTTGACGATGGCAAGTTCAATTCCGCCCTTTGATGCATGTTTCTGTCCTAGTTTTTATAAACACAACCCAGTGGCCTGTTTTATAAAATTGCATGGTTTTGCGTGCTGAAAACATGGTAGGATAGCCACCCTTGTTTGAGATAACCCTACTTTGACCACCTGGTTTTATAAAGAAAATGTGTGTGTGTGGGAAGGGATAAAATGTGGTTTTGAAAAGTGAGTTAGACGGGATGGATGGCATTTCTGTGTGAATTGCCTTTGGTGTGCTCGTACCTGTGTGGTTGAGTAAGGAAGGGAGATATCCATCTTGTCACCCCTAAGGACCGAGTTGATGTGACATCTCACTTAGCTTCCTGTCGTGCAAACCACTTGACCGTTGTATGGGCAACGGCTTAGCATAAATCCCACTAGTTAGTCTGATAGCCATCAGGAGAGCTGAGAGCAACGGGTGATCAAGGAGAAGGGATAAGCTCTGTGTGACTTATGCCCTGGTTAGACCTCGGAAACAGGTTGAGTAACCCCTTGGTGGATCCCGTGATGGCTAGTCAGGTCTAGCTAAGGTGGGTAAGGGCTTTGATGGGATCTGCACCGGCACTAAGGTGTTCGTGCTGTGGTACCCCACCTGTGGGTAAAGTTGCACACCTCTGCAGAGTTGAAAATCTATTCGAATAGCCGTGCCCACGGTATTGGGCAAGTTACGGTGTGGTCACATAACTAGTGTTTCTCTCTGGGAATGATTGGGCTGGTGTGAGTCGTTTGGAAGGTGTCCGGCAGTTGTGCCGTGAGCTACGGCGGACGGGGAGTCCGGTAGCATTTTCAAACTTGGATCCTGTGTGGATCCACACTGTGTGCTCCTTGGTATAAGAAAACCTGTTTTGAAAAGTGCTTTTAAAACGAACCCCTGCATATAACTGTGTTTTCCGCAAATGAACCGTAACCTTATCCTTGGATTATCCTGTGCATTAAATTCTATTATACCCCCCCTCCATGGGTATGATTGGACTTGCTGAGTACGTTTGTACTCACCCCATTCTTACTTTTACAGTGGAAGACCCAGACTACGTCCCCGAAGACAACGAGTAGGGTTTCGTCCTGCACCCAGTCTTGCCTGTGGTTGAGGCCACCGTTGGATTCCGCATGGCGCAAGACTCTGATGATCCTTTGTTCGTAGCTAGTGTAGTTGTGTGGGTTTTGGTTGTAATCCTCGCGATAGTGGCGCTTCACTGCCCATTACCGCGTAGAGTTGTACGGTGATGTACCATCTGATGTAATAAAAGTGTTATCAGCCTCCTGGGACTGATAGAGCAACACTTTTAAGTCTTCCCTGATGGGGGGACGCTTCATCCTCCGGACCAGCCATGGAGTTGGCCGAAGCTCTACCTCTGGTGCCGCAGGGTCATCGGGTAGTGCGCAAGCGAAAGGCGCAAGAAATTGAATCTTCCAGATAATTGTTTGCTACTTTGTTGAATTGCTAAACATCGATATTGTTACATGCTGACAGTGCCCACTTGTAGTCCTACCGTCTCTGCACCTAGGTCCGAGCCCGAAGAGATGGGAGCAGTTCCATCTGCCACCGTGGCCGTTACCATTGTCGTGGTGAGGACCACGCCACCAGCTGGTCAAACCCCGCCGCCAGCAACGGAAACTCCGCGACAGGCCTTGAGGGTGAAAAAGGCCGTCAAAAAGAAGTCTACACTGTAAGTTTGCATCTGGTTGCATAATAAACATTCTGCTCTTTTTGACTTGTATAACAACAAACTTGACTTCATCAGGGCTGCAAGCGCCGTGAAGCTCCAGCTGAAACCGGCCACGACTACCTCAGCCCCCGGGTCGTCAACCCGAGAAGAGTCATCAGGCACAGGGCCAGCCACAGCTGCTCCATCCCCCGAGCCATCAGCCCCTGGTGGGTCGACGCCCACTGAGCCAGCCCCTAAGGCGGACGCGACGCTGCCCGACATGCAGCCTCCCGAGCTCCAACAAGGCGAAGCCGAAACTGGTGGCGAGGAATAAGTCGAGGCCCCTGTTGCCACTCCTACGGATGGCGCAGGTAAGCATCTGACCGCCCACGGCTAGCTACCGAGATCCAAGCGCTATATGCTAAAAACATTTGTAGTTGCAGATACCCAACAGCCTCCTCCTGAAGAAGCCGTGGGACCTCGTGGGGTCCTCGTGAAATACTGAAGGCCGGGCCCGGGTACAAGAATGTCATCAACACTGACCTGGTGGATGACCCCATGCTGACGGCCGACAACATAAAGTCCTTCAGGAGAACTTGCAAGGAGCTATGTGATTTTGCCATGGTAAGACCTGAGTACTTGCCTGCTTGTATGCTTTGTCGAATAGTTTTGACTCAATCTCCTCTTTTGTGCAGAATGTGATCACTCACTCGCAGAAGAAATTAGAAAAACTGAAAGCAGTTGTGAGTGGTAACCAAGAACTTGTTGCCCTGGATAAGCGCGTATCCGAGGAGATTACGAAGAACAGCCTTCTGGAGAGGAAGCTCGAGATGTTGGAGCATGAAAGGACTCGAGAGACATGGCTCCTCAAAAATGACCTGCGAAACATCGAGAAAGCCAACTCCGAGCTCCAAAAGCGACTCGAGGAGCAGAAGAAGGCACTCAAGGAACAAAAGAACACGCACCAGGAGCAGCTCAAAGAACAAAAGAAAGCGCACCAAGGTAAACTACCCTTGCTTCCGTCGAGTACTTGCATTTATCAATTTATCCTGGATTCTGAAAAACTCTTCACCACAGAACTTAGGAAAATCTTAATGTGTAAAGAAGAGCTGCTTACTGATGTGAAGAACCTGCTGTATCACCGTACAGATGACATCGAGAGGTTGCAGAAGGTGATCAGCGACACTGAACAACAGTTCGTCGACTGCCTTCAGCAAGTCAAGACGCTGGGCGAGAGGGATGAGCAGCAACAGAAGGAGCTGGAGGACCTCAGGGGGGCTGCCCAGGAGCTGGTGGACATGGTGGATCCACCAGGAGAAGGCGAAGCGAGCCCGCAGCCCCTGCTAGAGTGACTTTGCGGAGCCCCGCAGAAGGTGGTCAAGTTCCTGTCAGAAGCCCCGGTCGCGTGTGTCAGCCATGCCCTCGCCTTCATGAAGTCCTTTTTGCCGGAGGTGCAACTAGAGATATTTGCTCAGGGCATGGCTACGGATTGCACCGAGGACCAATTCGACCAATACCTCCAAGAAGCCCAACCTGTAGCAGAACAGATAGTACAAAGTGTACTGCAGGATTAGGGTGTAAAAAACAAGTACTTACTTCCTTGTATATATACTTTATTTGATGTCTCCACTTGTCTGCCTTGGCTGAATTGTCATCCAGGTTTAAAGGCTAAGTAGTAGATACGACCCTAGGTGCAGCGACCCTAGAAGTAGCCATAGCTCCAAGTAGGAACTCATCTAATAAGTTAGCCATAACCCAATCTGGCCGGCCTAACCTGTTAGGAAAGAACGCGAGCATCGTCGCGGGATTGCCGTGCTTAAGGCAGAGAAAAAATGAAGCTACCCAAAGTGCATCGACTCTGGATGTAGTCAAGGTCGCTCCTCATATGAGCGCGCTCCATGAGTAGGAACCAGACAAACGGATCGAACTTGATGGGAGTGAACGCGGGCATCGCCGCGGGACTGCCGTGTTTTTGGCAAAAATCGAAACTACCCTGAGTGCCATGACTCAGGATGTAGTCGACGTAGCTCTTCCTACGAGCCCATCCAACAAACTGGGTATAAACCAGTCGAACGGATCGATCTTGTGGAATAAATGCGACTACTGTCGCAAGCGACCATCCAAGGTCGCGGCAGAAGTCGATTCATAGAAGATATGAATGGATCCAAGGCTTCCGTCGAAACATGAAGTCGATAAGATATGAACGTGGCCAGAGCCTCCGTAAAATTCGTGACAGGAAGTCGATTTATATATATGATACACGTGGCCATAGCCTCCGTATGTTCACAGAGAAATTCACAACCCAAATCTTGTGGCACGTAGCCTCCAAATTGATTCGAGAAAAGGAGACCGCCTAAGCCCCCGGAGATTCAGCTATCTCCGGACATCTTCTCATGGGTAAAACTTGCACAGGTTCTGAATGTTCCAAGAGTTTGGAATATCTTGACATTCGAGATATTGTAGTCGATATGACCCTGGTCTTGTAACCTGCTTGACGATGAACGGACCCTCCAACCTTGAGTTGAGCTTGTGTAGGCTGGATTCATCCTGAATGCGACGTAGGACCAAGTCACCGATGCTAAATGACCGTTCCTTCACGTTGCAATCATGATATCACCGAATTCCCTGCAGGTATCGGGCTGACTGAACAAGAGTGGTGCAGCGAGCCTCTTCAACAGAATCAAGCTCTAATTGCCTCGCCTCGTTCGCCTCACCTTCATTGTACATTTCAACCCTTGGGGATTTCCACATGATATTGGCCGGCAAGATAGCTTCAGATCCGTACACAAGAAAAAACGGAGTTTGTCCTGTGGCTTTGGACGACTGAGTCTGAAGCCCCCAGATGACATGTGGCAACTTGCGTATCCATTTGCCTCCCTTTTTGCTATTTTCATCATAGACTCTCTTCTTGAGGCCGTCGATGATCATGCCGTTCGCCCTTTCGACTTGTCCATTGGCCCTTGGGTGTGCAACAGAGACATATTTAACCTCGATGCATGCATTCTCACAGAACTCCTAGAACTAGTTAGCCGTGAAATTTGATCCCAAGTCCGTGATGATGGTATTCGGGAAGCCGAAGTGATGCAATATATCAAAGATGAAATCAACAACCTGATCTGGTGTGAGCTTGGCTATCGGCTTGTACTCGATCCACTTGGTAAACTTGTCGATAGCCACCAACACATGGGTGAAACCGCCTGGCGCCATTGTGAAGGGCTCAATCATGTCAAGGCTCTAGCAAGCAAAGGGCCAGGATGGCGGTATGGTGATGAGGCTGTGGGCTGGGACATGAGACTGCTTGCCGAAGAATTGGCAGTTTTGGCATCTGCGCACCAGATCCTCCGCGTCAGATACTGCGGTGGGCCACCAGAAACTGGCCCTATATGCTTTCCCCACTAGTGTCCTCGAAGCTGCGTGGTTACTGCAAACACCTTCGTGTATCTCCCGCAGTATGTCATAGTCATCTTCCTTCGTGACGCACTTCATGATAACGCCTGACCGGGCACCGCGCCGGTAGAGCTTGCTGTCAACTAGGACGAAACCCTTACTTCTACGCATGACACGTGCCGCCTCTGCGCTCCTTGCGTCAATTCCTGCTGGTAGCCTTTGATTCTGGATGAAATCAATTAACACCTCTCTCCAGTCCTCACCCAGCGTCATGACCTCCCGATCAGGTTGTTGAGGACCTGCATCGGTGGATATCTGTGGTGAAGACTTGATGGATGGCTGCTTGAGCTCCTGGACAAAAACTCCCGGTGGAACCTGAGCACGAGTTGACCCCAACTTGGACAAAATATCTGCGCCAACATTGTGCTCTCCTAGCACATGATGAACCTCCAGGCCGGAAAATTTATTTTCCAACTTGCGCACTTCCTGTACATAGGCGCCCATCGTCTCCTTGTTGCAGTCCCACTCTTTGTTGACTTGCTGAACGACAAGAACAAAATCGCCGTACACAAGTAGTCGCTTGATCCCTCGTGATATCGCCAAATGAAGCCCGTGAAGCAAGGCTTCATTCTCGGCTTCATTGTTGGATACCTCCCACAGGATCTGAAGGACATACTTCAATTGTTCGCTTCGTGGAGAAATAAGCAAAACTCCGGTGCTGCCATCATCGAGCTTGAGGGACCCATCAAAGTACATGGTCCAGTGCTCTGGCTTGTCGACTGGAGTTGGAACTTGATTCTCCCTCCATTCGGCCATAAAATCGACTAGAGCTTGGGATTTGATTGCAGTGCGTGGAACTGGGTTCGAAATAATGGCGCAGCTTACGTGATGCGATTAAAATTGCGTATAAAAGCTTCTGAACGGCCGGGTACCATACCTTGGATTCAGAGAGTACATCACTGACGAAGTAGACAGGCCTCTGCACGCCTCGCTCGACTACAATAGCACTGCTGACAACATGAGTTGTTGCCGCAATGTAAAGTAGTAGATCTTCCCCCGGCAATGGTGCTGTAAGGATCGGAGGAGACTGAAGGTGATGTTTCAAATCTTGCAAAGCCCGCTCGGCCTCCTCCATCCATTGGAACTTATCTTGGTGTTTCAGGAGCTTGAAGAAAGGTAGTCCTCTCTCCCCGAGTCGGGAGATGAACCTGTTCAGGGCTGCCATGCATCCTGTAAGCTTCTACACATCTTTGATTGTGGCCGGAGCCTCCATATCAGTGATGGCCGTGATCTTCACAGGATTGGCTTTGATTCCCCGGTTGCTGACGATGAACCTGAGCAATTTCCCTGAAGGTACTCCAAAAACACACTTGGTTGGTTTGAGCTTCCACCGAAATCTGCGCAGGCTGCTGAACGTTTCTTCCAAATCTGCAATCAAGTCGCCGGAATCCCTGGTCTTGATGACCACATCATCCACGTAGACCTCAACGTTCCGATGCAGCTGATCAGCAAAGCACATCTAGATCGCGTGCTGATAGGTTGCCCCTACGTTTTTTAACCCGAAGGACATAGTTTTATAAGCGTATGTCCCATACAGGGTGATTGTAACACCCTAATGTAATTTTCTCAAATTTTAATGAATTTATTTAGGCTTAAATAAATTTTCCAGGGCTTTCTCTAATTTATCTCGCATTTAAATTAAATTTATAACACAAGAAAATAAAATTTATTATAAGGTCAATATGTTTGTGCATTCATGCTGGAGCATTGTTTCCCTTGTGTTGAGTTTGTAGGGTTTGAATTCGAATTTATTTGGGTTCAAATAGTTTTGTTTGAATAGTTTGAGTATAGAAAAGAAAAAGGAAAGAAGAAGAAAGAATAGAAGGCAACCCAACCCAGCAGCCCGGCCTGCTCTCTTTCCCCCTCCCCTTGGGCCGGCCCCTTCTCTCCCCAGCAGCCCACTCCCCTCTTCCCCTTTTCCCCCGCGTGGGCCACGCTCGGCCCAGCCGCCAGCCCACCTCCACCTCTCCAGCGCTCAGCCCAGCCCACGCTCCTTTCCCTCTCTCCCTCTGACCCGCTGTCCCCACTTGGCAGCTCCTCCGTCCTCCCCCTTTCTCCCTTCCTCCCCGGCGCGCAACGGCCCCCGAAACCTCCGGCGAGCTTCTCTCCCCTGGGCCCGCACGACGAGACCCCCGGCCGGGCTTTATCTGGCAACCCCGAACCCCCTGCGTCTTATCCCTAACCTTGGCGGTGCTCTCAAACCCTAGAACCCCCCCCCCTCCGCGTTGCTCCGCCACAGCACCTCCTCTGCACCAACGTGGGCACGCCGCTCCATCGCGCCCCGGCCCGCAAGAGCTCCCGCATCAGCATCGCCTCGTCACCCAGGAGCTCCAGCGCCTTTCACCCGCGACCTCGGCCCGTTCCTTGGGTCTGAATTTCCCCCGAAGGCCTCCGCAGGTGAGCACGGCCGCCGCCACAATTGCTTGCCGCCGGTGGACCGCGGGCGCTATTATCCCACGCAGCATCTTCGCAGGACCCCCACGCGTCGGTCCCCGGTGATCAGGAGTCCGGAAACCCTCGGCAGCCGCTCCTCCCACGAACCCCGATCGCCTCCGACGCCGGTCCGCTGTCGAGGTCACCACGCCGCCGCGTTCCAGCCTATTCCGAACCTTGGTGAGCACCACATCTTCCCCCCGGACCTTTAGCGCTAGCTGTCATGGATCGGAGGCCACCGTAGGCACGGGAACGCGCGCATGCCGGCGAGGTCTGCTGACCCGAGCCGTTGTAACCCCCGCAGACCTGCGCCAACTGCCCAGATGGATTACGCGTGTCGCAAGCATACTCCAGGGACTGATCCCGTCCAAAATGGGTGCCGGAAGGCCGAGATCGGCCATCTCCGGCGAGCCGCCGCCACGGGGATGCTCTCCGGCGAGCAATCGCCGCCGCCGGACCCCTACCCCCATCCCCTTTAGTTCACACCACCAGATCTTGATCCAACGGCCCTAATTAGAGCGTACCGCTTCAGCCCAAACCTTTTGCTAAAGAGTCCCTGTTCTTTTGAGAAAACAACCCGCAGTCCACCCTTAGTTCAAAACTATTTGCGGATAAGTCCTGTTTTTATCTTTTGGGCCCCTGAGCTTCCTGGAATTAGTGCCCGCCATCCTAGCCTTCAGTTTTAGCAAGTTAGACCCTATATCTAGCCTTTAATTATGTTTAGGTCCCTGGTTTTTGCCCAGAAACCCCTGGTTTTCCTGTTTTCTTACAGAAAAGCCCCTGGACCTTGTTTTAACCCTAGATTTCGCGTCTTAGCTCCGTTTTAGGCGGTTTTCACGCTCACGCGATCATTGTAATGTGTAGAATAGTTCTATCATAGTTTTGTGTGCTGTTTTTATGTAATGTTGTACTGTTTCTTATCTTTTGACTTTGTTTGTATGTATGTGTATGTATTGGACCATGTTTTGGCGTTGCGATCGTGAGTAGACGCTGAGCCTTTGGACAAGTACTAGGAGTCCCTCTCTGTAGAACAATTTGAGCAGCAGTAGGAGAACTTTGATGAAGGCAAGTATAACATGAATATCCTATCACTTTTAAAATATAATTTCATGCTGCATTTTAATTCTGTATGCCTATAAGGACTTCCTAGCCACCTTATCCTTATTATATATATACCTTGGGTTGCATTTTGGTTAGTTGTGCTAGGTGCTGCGCTCTCACACACCTCGGTCCTTTTTAATTAATTTGATTAATGGTTATATGCAACTTAATTCTGAGAGTGGCCCTCTGTGCTGTGTGCTTGAGCGGCTCACGTCTCCTTAAAATATGTTTTTGTTAGAAACATGGTTTAGGGGGCCAGCACGGTGCTTAGTGCTTGGTTGGACACTCTCCATAAGGACCGGTTCATAGAGCGACAACCTGGGACAACCGCGCAACCACAAGACTGGAATGGGACGGTCTTGACTTACTAATTAGGTCATTTTGGTTCAGGAGTAACTTACCTGCGGGGCAAGAGGGGTGGTAAGCTTCAATGGTCCCTACTCCTCCGGAGGTGGGCCCCATCGTTGCTGATCCAGAAACCTTAGCGGTTACACCTTACTAACGTGATCCTTTGTAACGGTCTCGTAGTGTGCTTGCTAGCCATCTCACCTAAGGAACTGTGATGAACAACTAGCATAGCTCACGACTTGTGGGTAAAGTTGTGCAACCTCTCGAGAGTGTAAAACTGATATATCAGCTGTGCTCACAGTCATGAGCGGCCCAGATCCTCCATCTGATTAGTGGGGTTGTACCTTGGTGGTTTTGGCTTGGTTTTCAGTAGTCTCATGATTAATTCTGATTAATTATTATGTAACCTGGGTTATGGTAATTCATCCACTTGTAGTAAATAGCTTTAATAAAATTTGCCAAGGTTAAAAGCTAATGCAGTTGAGTCAGCCAACCTTAGAGCCTCATAATTCGTGTTATACTTGTTGAGTACAAGTTGTGTACTTACACTAGCCTTCTCTACTTTTTTGTTCTCTTTGGGATATCTTCGACTGCTGCTCAGTACCCGGCGACGTGGAGAACTACATCAGCGGACTCGACGATTTCTAGGCGTTGTCTCCCAGTGGACGTCCCTGTGGCGCCCTATTCTTCATGTATTTATTTTACGCTTCCGCATTCCTTGAACTGATTCTTGATTTAGTTGTAATAAAGATATTCATTTATAATTTATACACTTTTATTTCGAGATACGTGTTGTGATATCTTGATGATTCTGTTGTATATATGCGTGACTTGATCCTGGCGCATATATGATTGCTTGATTTATGTTCTTTATAAATCGGGTGTGACAGAATTGGTATCAGAGCCGTGTCGACTGTAGGACGAAGCCTAGATAAAATGGTCGAGTTTAGGGATTTCCTTTCGCTTGCCTTGCTTCCGCAAAACTCACACACTCATTTCTGCTCCTATTCTTTGAGCTCTAAACCTTGATTTTGCTAATCCTCTCAGCATTTTCCGAGGATTAGTCTGATATTTTCCATAGACGTGAGCCTGCAATTTTTTCTGTCCTCATAAGCCTAGGATGCCTTGTAAAAAACACGCTAGAGCGTATGTTTGTTTTAGTCGAGTGGTGTGATAAACTCGGCTAAGATGTGAATATTGAATGTTTGTGATTTTGCAAAATGTTTGATTTGGATTTTTGGTTGATTGCATAGTTTAGAAGTTAAGCTTGTTCATGCAAAATGACGTTAATACAACCCTAAATTGAGTTAGAACGTTGGGGTAAAACTATACACTCTTTCCTCCCCATTCTATCCTATCAGAGTTCCTTTCCAGAATCATACAATATCTGTCTCTTATCAATTTCGTTCTGCTGCAAACAGATGGTGAACACCAGAAGCACCGGTCCCGGTTCTGGCCAGCAGGGGCAGAGCAACCAGGGTACCAGCCAGCAGAAGCCGCTGCCGATGCCTCCACCTTTGACTCCGGAGCAGTTCTTTCAGCACCAGATGTAGATGATGGCCACCCTGAACAACACTGTCCAGGCTCTGTAGCAGATCCACGCTCAGCCACCACCTCCTCCACCGCCGCAGCCTCGCGACAGGCGTGCGGATTTTCTGAGAGGACACCCGCCGATGTTCTCCCATGCGGCTGATCCACTCCAGGCTGACGACTGGCTTCGTTCAGTGGAGCGCCAGTTGGATGTCGCTCATTGCGACGACAGGGAGCGAGTCATATTCGCGGCAAGGCAGCTGCGAGGCTCAGCTCTTGATTGGTGGGAGTCCTACCCAGCTCGGGACCGTGACGCTTTCACTTGGGTCCAGTTTCGGGAGCGTTTCCGGAACCACCACATCCCTGCTGGAGTGATGAAGATGAAGCACAAGGAGTTCCTTGCGCTTAAGCAGGTAAATTTGAGTGAAATCTTTCCGCAATTCTTTTTGAGCCCAAACCCACCCCTGTTATAAGAAATGCTGAGTAAATTTCCGTCTCTTTTTTCGGTGATTATTATTCCAGGGAGCTATGACGGTGACCGAGTACCGTGATCGTTTCCTTCAGCTCGCTCGCTATGCCCCCACTCAGGTCGCCAATGATGGCGATAAGCAGGAGCGCTTCAGGGAGGGACTGGATGATCACCTGGAGTACGCGCTGATGAACCATCTCTTCGACAACTTCAACCAGCTGGTTGATGCTGCCCTCAACACCGAGCGCAAGCGCCGGGAGATTGAGGACAAGAAGAGGAAGATGGCTCCTGCTGCATTTGGCAGCAACACCCTGCCTCGGTACTAGTACCCGCAGCAGCAGCAGCAGCACCAGAGGCAGGTCCAGCAGTACCAGCAGCGTCCGCAGCAGTACCCGCCTCGTCCTCAGCAGCAGCAACAGGCGGGACAGGGCCAGAGGCTCCCAGCGCCTTCGGCACGCTCTGCTCCACCGGCTCCACCAGCTCCGTGACAGGGAGTGCCTACTCCTCCTGCCGGACAGCAAGCTCTAGCACTCCCATGAGTGTGCTTCCACTATGGCGAGCCGAGACACTACGCCAACGTTTGTCCCCGGAAGGCGCAGTCTGGACAGCAGGGACGCCAAGCTCAGCCCAAGGCACCATCCCAGGGCAGGGTGAACCACGTGACGGCTGAGTCAGCGGCCGAGGCTCCTAACGTGGTTATTGGTACGTTCATGGTCAATACTCATCCTGATACAGTGCTCTTCGATACTGGTGCTACGCGTTCCTTTATTACTCGGTCTTTTGTTGAGCATCATGGCATTCATACTAGCACATTAAAGAGGGGCATGTTAGTGTCTTCACCGGGAGGGCAGTTAAGGTCTCATATCTTCTGTCCCAGAGTCAGTGTTGTTATAAGGGGGGTAGAGTTCAGTGCTAATCTCATGGTGCTAGACACCAAGGGTATCGATGTGATCTTGGGAATGGAGACCCTTGTTAGATGGGGTGTCAGGATTGATTGTGCTCAAAGGACTGTCCACTTGTCGGCACCAGATGGACAGGAGGTCGCAGTTAGTGCTTCGGAGCTTTTCGGAATTCTTTGTCAGACGAGGGCTAGACCCACGGATGGTATTCGCGTGGTGTCTGAATTCCCGGATGTCTTTCCGGATGATTTGCCAGGTATGCCGCCTGATCGTGATATTGAGTTTTCTATTGATCTCTTGCCTGGCACAGCTCCTATTGCTAAGCGGCCCTATCGTATGGCACCCGTTGAACATGAGGAAGTTAAGAAGACTGTCGACGAGTTGCTAGCCAAGGGCTATATCCGTCGTAGTTTCTCTCCTTGGGCCTTCCCTGTATTGCTTGTAGAGAAGAAGGATGGCGCGAAGAGAATGTGCGTCGATTATCGGGATCTGAATGCAGTCACCATCAAGAACAAGCATCCATTGCCCCGTATTGAGGATCTCTTTGATCAGCTTCAGGGTGCTTGTGTATTCTCGAAGATTGATCTACGTTCGGGTTATCACCAGCTGAAGATTCGTCCTGAGGATATCCCGAAGACGGCATTCACCTGCAAGTATGGGCTATACAAGTATACGGTCATGTCTTTTGGCTTGACCAATGCTCCGGCTTTCTTCATGCATCTGATGAACAAGGTTTTCATGGATTATCTGGACACCTTTGTGGTGATATTCATTGATGATATCCTGGTATATTCCAAGTCAGAGGCGGAGCATGAGAAGCATCTGAGGTTTGTGTTGTAGAGGCTCAGAGAGCACAAGCTATATGCCAAGCTCAGCAAGTGCGAATTCTGGATTGACGAGGTTCCATTCCTCGGTCATGTCATCTCCAAGGGAGGTATTGCTGTGGACCCCGGGAAGGTAAAGGATGTGCTTGACTGGGTGGTACCACAGACGGTGAAGGAAGTCCGCTCTTTTCTGGGCTTAGCAGGTTATTACCGGAGGTTCATTGAGAATTTTTCCAAGATTTCGAAGCCTTTGACTTCCTTGCTAGAGAAGGGTGTGGATTTCTCTTGGACTGATGAGCGTCAGAAGGCCTTTGAGGAGTTGAAGAAGAGGTTGACTACGGCGCCAGTCCTTACTCTGCCAGACTAGAGCAAGACGTTCACAGTGTATTGTGATGCTTCGAGGGATGGTCTTGGTTGCGTCCTGATGCAGGAAGGCAGGGTGATAGCTTATGCTTCACGGCAGTTGTGCTGGCACGAGCTAAATTATCCCACTCATGATCTGGAGTTAGCCGTAGTTGTGCATGCTCTGAAGATATGGAGGCATTACTTGTTTGGGCAGAGGTGTGATATTTACACCGATCACAAGAGCCTCAAGTACATTTTCACTCAGAATGAGCGGAACATGCGGCAGAGAAGATGGCTAAAATTGGTCAAGGATTACGACCTGAAGATTCACTATCATCCGGGCAAGGCCAATGTTGTAGCAGATGCTCTGAGCAGGAAGAGCTATGTTAACATGGCCGTGGCTTTTTAGATGCCTCAGGAGTTATGTGAAGAGTTTGAGCAGTTGAGTCTGGGTTTCTTGAATCATACCTCGAGTGCATCATTTGAGGTAGAACCCACTCTAGAGGCAGAGATCCGGGCAAGGCCAATGTTGTAGCAGATGCTCGGAGCAGGAAGAGCTATGTTAACATGGCCGTGGCTTTTTAGATGCCTCAGGAGTTATGTGAAGAGTTTGAGCAGTTGAGTCTGGGTTTCTTGAATCATACCTCGAGTGCATCATTTGAGGCAGAACCCACTCTAGAGGCAGAGATCCGGCAGCATCAGAAAGATGATAAGAAGCTGCAGGAAATCCGCGAATTGCTCAAGATTGGCAAAGCACCTCATTTCAGAGAGGATGATCAGGGTACCTTGTGGTACAAGGGCCGGATATGCGTGCCAGATGTGAAGGATCTCAGGAAGCTGATCTTGAGTGAGGCTCATGATACAGCGTATTCCATTCATCCAGGCAGCACGAAGACGTATTATGACCTCAAGGAACGATTTTGGTGGTATGGAATGAAGCGTTCCGTTGCGGAGTACGTGGCTATCTGTGACACTTGTCAGCGTGTCAAGGTAGAGCATCAGAGGCCAGCAGGTCTGTTGCAGCCGTTGAAGATTCCAGAGTGGAAATGGGAGGAGATCACTATGGACTTCATTGTGGGATTGCCTCGTACTCAGAAAGGGTACAACTCCATATGGGTAGTAGTGGATCGGTTGACGAAGGTTGCCCACTTCATTCCGGTGAACACTACTTACTCTGGTGCTAGACTCGCAGAGTTGTACATCTCCAGGATCGTCTGTCTGCATGGTGTTCCGAAGAAGATCATATCTGACAGAGGATCTCAGTTCACTTCATGGTTCTAGGAGCAGTTGCATGATTCGTTGGATACGAAGCTGCGTTTGAGCACCGCTTATCATCCTCAGACAGATGGGCAGACAGAGAGAACGAACCAAGTGTTGGAGGATATGCTTCGAGCCTGTGCTATTCAGTATGGTACCAGCTGGGATAAATGCCTGCCGTATGCAGAGTTTTCATACAACAATAGCTATCAGGCTAGTCTGAAGAAATCTCCTTTCGAGGCCCTGTATGGTCGGAAGTGCAGGACTCCATTGTATTGGGATCAGATTGGTGAGAGGCAGGTGTTTGGTCCGGATATTGTTGAAGAGGCAGAACAGCTGGTACAACAGGTGCGAGAGAACCTGAGGGTCGCTCAGACTCGTCAGAAGAGCTACGCGGATGTTCGTCGTCGAGATCTGACCTTTGCAGTGGGTGATCATGTGTACCTAAAGGTCTCGCCAATGAGAGGTATCCGTAGGTTTAATGTGAGAGGGAAGCTAGCCCCTCGATACATTGGTCCGTTCAAGGTGCTGGAACGGAAGGGTGAGGTGGCATATCGTTTGGAGTTGCCTCCCAACCTCTCGGGAGTGCATGATGTGTTCCATGTGTCTCAGCTGAAGAAGTGCTTGAGGGTGCCAGAAGAGCAAGCACCGATAGAAGGGTTAGATGTACAGGAGGATCTGACCTACACCGAACATCCGGTGAAGATTCTGGAGACATCTGAGAGAGTTACTAGAAATACGAAGATCAAGATGTGCCGTGTACAGTGGAGTCATCACACGGAGGATGAGGCTACTTGGGAGCGAGAAGATGAGCTAAGGAAGACGTATCCCGATCTTTTTGCTAGCTAGCCTATTAGAATCTTGGGACGAGATTCCTGTAAGGGGTGTAGGTTTGTAACACCCTAATGTAATTTTCTCAAATTTTAATGAATTTATTTAGGCTTAAATAAATTTTCCAGGGCTTTCTCTAATTTATCTCGGATTTAAAGTAAATTTATAACATAAGAAAATAAATTTATTATAAGGTCAATATGTTTGTGCATTCATGCTGGAGCATTGTTTTCCTTGTTTTTAGTTTGTAGGGTTTGAATTCGAATTTATTTGGATTCAAATAGTTTTGTTTGAATAGTTTGAGTATAGAAAAGAAAAAGGAAAGAAGAAGAAAGAATAGAAGGCAGCCCAACCCAGCAGCCCGGCCTGCTCTCTTTCCCCCTCCCCTTGGGCCGGCCCCTTCTCTCCCCAGCAGCCCACTCCCCTCTTCCCCTTTTCCCCCGCGTGGGCCATGCGCGGCCCAGCCGCCAGCCCACCTCCACCTCTCCAGCGCTCAGCCCAGCCCGCGCTCCTTTCCCTCTCTCCCTCTGACCCGCTGTCCCCACTTGGCAGCTTCTCCGTCCTCCCCCTTTCTCCCTTCCTCCCCAGCGCGCAACAGCCCCCGAAACCTCCGGCGAGCTTCTCTCCCCTAGGCCCGCACGACGAGACCCCCACCGGGCTTTATCTGGCGACCCCGAACCCCCTGCGTCTTATCCCTAACCTTGGCGGCGCTCTCAAACCCTAGAACCCCCCCTCCTCCGCGTTGCTCCGCCGCAGCACCTCCTCTGCACCACCGTGGGCACGCCGCTCCATTGCGCCTCGGCCCACAAGAGCTCCCGCATCAGCGTCGCCTTGTCACCCAGGAGCTCCAGCGCCTTTCACCCGCGACCTCGGCCCGTTCCTTGGGTCTGAATTTCCCCCGAAGGCCTCCGCAGGTGAGCACGGCCGCCGCCGCAATTGCTTGCCACCGGTGGACCGCGGGCCCTATTAACCCACGCAGCATCTTCGCAGGACCCCCACACGTCAGTCCTCGGTGATCAGGAGTCTGGAAACCCTCGGCAGCCGCTCCTCCCACGAACCCCGATCGCCTCCGCCACCGGTCCGCCGTCGAGGTCACCATGCCGCCGCGTTCCAGCCTGTTCCGAACCTTGGTGAGCACCACATCTTCGCCCCGGACCTTTAGCGCTAGCCGTCGTGGATCATGTAACATTCAGGTAATTAGAAATATAGACACTAGGTAGCAGTGTGATAAAAGTATGCTTGTTATGAAACATACAAATTGTATAAAGAACTAGGGGTATATTTGTAATTTATTAATTATATAAGTACTTGAGTGTAATTGGGTAAAAGTACTATTAAGTGTCAATTTAAATGACCATAGAGAAGAAAGGTACAAAAGTTAAGTTAAAACCCAAGCAAAATAGACTCTATATGAAACTAAGGACCTATATGTGTAATTAACACAAATATTTAAGGGTTTACATGTGAAATGATTGAAGTATAAAAGTAAAATTCAGATTTACTTAAGGGTTAATGTGTAAAAATACAAGTAATCATGACAAACCAGAAAAATTGTAAACATGCCCAAAATTTGATCAAATTTAGGTGGACAAAAACACATTTAACTTAAATTCCATCTTTGTTTCAAAATGCAATCTAAATAGCTGTAAAGTTTGAGTTTCTGAACCCAAGCCCTAAAGCAATGTTGTGGAGTTTGAAAAACTCTACAACTTTCATGTTGAGCATTTTCTCATTTGACCTTTGTAGCAGTGAAAAATTTTAGTTTACTGAGAGGCCCCTACACTTTTTGGAAATCACAAACCAGTCCCCCGGACCTCTCCCCTCTCTTCTTCTTCCTCCCGCACGTGGGTCCTGCTCTGTTCGGCTCTGCCACCGGCCGCGCTGCACCTCTGGCCGCCGCCTCACCGCCGCCGCAGCGCCACCTCCTGCTGGGATTGCTTCCACGCGTCGCCCTCTTCCTTCCCCAGTTCAGTTCCTCTTCCCTGGTGGCCTCCCGCGGGCGCGCCACGACTACCCCGAGCCTCCGCCGGCCGCCACCTCCTCGTCGCCGTGGAGAGCTCACCGCAGCGCCTTAATTCCCTGTCGGCCCCTTCTTCCTCCTCCCTCTACCGGCCGCACAACGACCGCCCAAAATCTCCGGCGAGCCCTCGTGCCGGTCCCGCACGCCGAGGTTGCCCCATCGCCCCACAAATAGGATCCCAAACACCCTGCATCTCATCCCCTACCCCGTAGCCGCCCCAAAACCCTAGCGCTGCTGCCCTTCTCCTCCGCCGCACTGCATCCTCGGCCTTGCCGTGGTTAGGCCGCTCCGCCGTGCCCCAGACCACCACGACCCCTGCAAACGCCTCACCTCGACCCCTGGAAGCTTCTCGAGCCCAGCATTGGAGCCCTAGACCCCGGCATCACCGGAATTCCGCCACGACCGTCGTCGCGAGTGAGGAGCTCCGCCTCGGTAATTCCTTGCCGCCGGTGATCTTCGCACCCTCTTAACCCCTCAGTCATCTTCGCAGGAGCCTCCTGAAGCGATCTAGGGCGACCCGAACCTCGGAGCCTGTCTGTAGCCACCGGTCCACGAGAACCCGACCGCCTACGCCGCACGGCCATCGTCGACGACCATCTTCCGCTGCAGCTCCGGCCACCACGAGACCTGGGTGAGCTTTCCCGCCATTCCTTGGTCCTTTTTGCGCTAGATGTCGTAGATCTTTAGCCCTCTCTTAGACTGGAACGCCGCGCGCCGGCGATGCGCCGCCGTGCCGATCCGCCCCGTCGTCGTGCGCGCCGCCTGAGACCTCCCCGAGCCCTGCAGTAACCCTAGGCGGATTACCCATGTCGCGTAGGCCATGCCAGACCCGAGCTCGAGTAGTTTTGACCCTCGGAGCATCAAATTTGAGGAACTCCGGCGAGCCCGAGCCGCGCGCCGCCGCGGGAGTCAAATTCCGGCGACCGTTCCGCCGTCCCCGCAAGCCAACCAGATCAGACCGGTCTGATCCAGATCGGACCGTCCAGACCTCCCGCCGTGCAGATCGGACCGTCCGAACTAGATTGGGTCCGAACCGTACGATCTAGACACGACGGCCCAGATTAGAAGATACCCCCTCAGCTATGGCAGTTTTGTTAAAGAGCCCCTACGCTTTTCAAGAATAAACCCGCAGTCCACTTCAGTTCAATAATAATTGCAGTTTAGCCCTGTTTCTTTCACGGACCCCCTGAGCTTTCCAAATTTGAGGTTCGAAGCCCAGCCCGGCTGTTTTAGCGCGTTAGCCCTCAGATCTTTCTGGTTTTTGCACCTAAACCCCTGGTTTTTGGTCCAGAACCCCCTGTGGCTCAGTTTTTCTCGCAGAAAGGTCCCTGGACCTTGTTTTAGCCCCAGATTTCACGTCTTAGCTCCGTTTTAGGTGATTCTCGCGCTCACGCGATCGTTGTAACGCGTAGAATAGCTTTAGACTAGTGTTGTGTGCTGCTCTGTTGTATTGGTGTACTGTTTTCTTATAGTTTGCTATTGGTTGTGCATGTGTGTATGTGTGGACCATGCTTGATGATCGCGAGTAGACGCGGAGCCTTTGGACCAGTACCAGGAGCCACCATCTTCTGAGCAGTTCGAGCAGCAGCAGGAGAGTTTCGAGGAAGGCAAGTATAACATGAACCTCCTATCACTTTTAATGCAATTTCATACTGCATTTTAATTCTGTATGCCTATAAGGATTTCCTAGCCACTTTATATCCTTTCAATATATCCTTTGGGTTGCATTTTGGTTAGTTGTGCTAGGTTGCTATGCTATAACACACTTGGTCTTTTTTAATTAATTTTACTAATGGTCTTATGCAACTTAATCCTAAGAGTGACCCTCTGTGCTGTGTGCTTGAGCGGCTCACGTCTCCTTAAAAGATGTTTTTGTTAGAAACTTGGTTTAGGGGGCCAGCACGGTGCTTAGTGCTTGGTTGGCCACTCTCCATAAGGACCGGTTCATAGAGCGACAACCTGGGGCAACCGCGCAACCACAAGACTGGAATGGGACGGTCTTGACTTACTAATTAGGTCGTGTTGGTTCGGGAGTAACTTACCTGCGTGGGCAAGAGGGGAGGTAGGCTTCAATGGTCCCTGCTCCTCCGGCTTGGTCTGTGCTGTGTGTCTTGTACCCCCGGAGGTGGGCCCCATCATTGCTGATCCAGAATCCTTAGCGGTTACACCTTACCAACGTGATCCTTTGTAACGGTCTCGTAGTGTGCTTGCTAGCCATCTCACCTAAGGAAGTGTGATGAACAACTAGCGTGGCTCACGACTTGTGGGTAAAGTTGTGCAACCTCTCGAGAGTGTAAAACTGATATATCAGCTGTGCTCACAGTCATGAGCGGCCTAGATCCTCCGTCTGATTAGTGGGGTTATCAACCTTTGATTAGGGAGGTTTCCCCGGGTGGTTTGGTTTGGTTGGTTTTCAGTAGTTCTTAATTAATATTGATTAATTTATTATGCAATATGGGTTTATGGTAATTCATCCACTTGTAGTAATTAGCTTTAATAAAATTTTGCCAAGACTAAAAGCTAATGCAGTTGAGTCAGCCAACCTTAGAGCCTCATAGTTTGTGTTATACTTGTTGAGTACGAGTTTGTACTCACGCTTGCCTCTCTACTCTTTTGTTCTCTTGGATATCTTCGACTGCTGCTCAGTGCCCGGCAACGTGGAGGACTACGTCAGTGGCTTCGATGACTTCTAGGCGTTTGTCTCCCAGTCGACGTCCCTGTGGCGCCCTACTCTTCATGTATCTCTTTTACGCTTCCGCAACTCTTGAACCGATTCTTGATTCGATTGTAATAAAATAATTCATTTACGATTTAAATTAATGTTATTCGTGATATGTGTTGTGATATCTTGATGATTCTGTTGTATATATGCGTGACTTGATCCTGGCGCATATATGATTGCTCGATTTATGTCCTTTATAAATCGGGTGTGAAAGGATTGGTATCAGAGCCATATCGACTGTAGGACAAAGCCTAGGTAGGTCTGGACGAGTATAGGACTTGTTTTCTCTTGCCTTGCTTCCGCAAATCTCTTAAAATCATTTTCTGCTTCTATTCCTTGAGTCTTAAGCCCTTGATTTGCTATCTCTCTCCTGTCTTCTCGGAGGAACAGCTTGAGTTTTCCGTAGACGTTGTCCTGAGTCGCCTAATCCTGTAAATTATAAGTTTAGGTTGTCCCGATGAAAATAAGCTAGAACGAGTGTGTTAGTCGAGTGGTGTGATAAACTCGACCAAGTTGTGAATATTGGATGCTTGTTATTGTGTAAATGTTTGATTTAGATTTTTGGTTGATTTCATAAGTAGTTAAACTTGTTCAAGCAAATCGACCCTAACCCAACTTGAACTAAATAATAAAAAAATTGAGTTAGAACGTTGGGGGTAAAACCCATATTCCTTTCTCTCTGTCATATCCTTCCGAAGTTTCGTCTCCGCAGCTGCACAATATCTCGTTCTCATAAATTTCGTTTGTTGCGATCAGATGGTGAACACCAGGCGCACCGGTTTCGGTTCTGACCAGCAGGAGCAGAACAACCAGAGTACTGGACAGCCGTTGCCGATGCCGCCACCACTGACCCCGGAGCAGTTCTTCCAGCTCCAGATGCAGATGATGGCGACCCTGAACAACACCGTTCAGGTTTTGCAGCAGATTCACGCTCAGCCACCGCCTCCACCACCACCTTAGCCCCGTGATCGGCGTGCGAATTTCCTGAGAGGTCATCCTCCGACCTTCTCTCATGCCACGAACCCACTCCAGGCGGACGACTGGCTTCGCTCAGTGGAGCGCCAGTTGGTTGTTGCTCAGTGCGACGATCGGGAGCGGGTTCTGTACGCAGCAGGGCAGTTGCGAGGCTCCGCTCTTGACTGGTGGGAGTCCTATCCGGTTCAGGACCGCGACTCTCTCACCTGGGTCCAGTTCCGTGAGCGCTTCAGGAGCCACCACATTCCTGAGGGCATTATGAAGATGAAGCAGAAGGAGTTCCGTGCCCTTAAGTAGGTAAATTTGAATAGAGTTATCTGCAATTTCTTTTGAGCTTTGATCGATCCTTGATCTCTTTTGTAAGCCTGACACATTGAGCGATTTCTATCCTTGTTATCTGTGTTTGTGATTTCAGGGATCGATGACGGTGATGGAGTACCGTGACCGTTCCTTTCAGCTGGCCCGCTATGCCTCTGCTGACGTCGCCCATGATAGCGACAAGCAGGAGTATTTCAAGGAAGGGCTAGATGATCACATCCAGTATGCGCTGCTGAACCACCGCTTCGACAACTTCAACCAACTGGTTGATGCTGCTCTCAACACCGAGCGTAAGCGCCGGGAGATTAAGGATAAGAAGAGGAAGATGGCTCCATCTTCGTCGGGCAGCAACACTCGTCCCCGATATCAGCATCCACAACAGCAGCAGCAGAGGCCACCCCAGCAGTACCAGCAGCGATGCAGTATCCTCCTCGTCCTCAGCAGCAGGCAGGACAGGGTCAGAGGCTTCCAGCGCCTCCGGCTCCACCAGCTCTGAGGCAGGGAGCGCCCACTCCTCCTCCTGGGCAGCAGGCCGCTGCACTTCCGCGAGTGTGCTTCCACTGCAGCGTGCCGGGGCACTACGCCAATGTCTGTCCCCGGAAGGTGCAAGTAGGACAGCAGGGGCGTGCAGCACCGCCAAGGCCCCAGCTCAGGGCAGGGTGAACCACGTGACGGCCGAGTCAGCGGCCGAGGCTCCTAACATGGTGATTCGTACGTTCATGGTCAACACTCACCCTGCTACCGTGCTTTTCGATACTGGTGCTACGCATTCTTTCATCACTCAGTCTTTCATCAAGCATCATGGTATTCCTACTAGCACATTAAAGAGGTGCATGTTACTATCTTCACCGGGAGGGCAGTTGAGGTCTCATGTTTTCTATCCCCGAGTCAGTGTGGCCATAAGGGGGGTAGAGTTCAGTGCAAATCTGATGGTGCTAGACACCAAGGGCATTGATGTGATCCTAGGGATGGAGATTCTTGCTAAGTGAGGAGTCCGGATAAATTGTGCTCAGAGGACTGTTCTTCTATCAGCACCGGATGGTCAGGAGGTCACTGTCGGTGCTACAGAGCCTTCTGGATTTCTTCATCAGGTGGAGGCTAGACCCACAGATGGTATTCTCGTGGTGTCTGAATTCCCGGATGTCTTTTCGGATGATTTGCCAGGTATGCCGCCTGATCGCGACATTGAGTTTTCTATTGAGCTCTTACCTGGCACAGCCCCTATTGCTAAGCGGCCCTATCGTATGGCACCCGTTGAGCATGAGGAAGTTAAGAAGACCATCGACGAGTTGCTAGCCAAGGGCTATATCCGTCGTAGTTTCTCTCCTTGGGCTTTTCCCGTATTGCTTGTGGAGAAGAAGGATGGCGCGAAGAGAATGTGCGTCGATTATCGGGATCTGAATGCAGTCACCATCAAGAACAAGCATCCGTTGCCTCGTATTGAGGACCTCTTTGATCAGCTTCAGGGTGCTTGTGTATTCTCGAAGATTGATCTACGTTCGGGTTATCACCAGCTGAAGATTCGTTCCGAGGATATCCCGAAGACGGCATTCACCTGCAAGTATGGGCTATACGAGTATATGGTCATGTCTTTTGGCTTGACCAATGCTCCGGCTTTCTTCATGCATCTGATGAACAAGGTTTTCATGGATTATCTGGACACCTTTGTGGTGATATTCATTGATGATATCCTGATATATTCCAAGTCAGAAGCAGAGCATGAGAAGCATCTGAGGCTTGTGTTGTAGAGGCTCAGGGAGCACAAGCTGTATGCCAAGCTCAGCAAGTACGAATTCTGGATTGATGAGGTTCCATTCCTCGGTCATGTGATCTCCAAGGGAGGTATTGCTGTGGACCCCGGAAAGGTGAAGGATGTGCTTGACTGGGTTGTACCGCAGACAGTGAAGGAAGTCCGCTCTTTTCTGGGCTTAGCAGGATATTATCGGAGGTTCATTGAGAATTTCTCTAAGATTGCGATGCCTTTGACTTCCTTGCTAGAGAAGGGAGTGGATTTCTCTTGGACTGATGAGCGTCAGAAGGCCTTCGAGGAGTTGAAGAAGAGGTTAACTACGGCGCCAGTCCTTACTCTGCCAGACCAGAGCAAGAGGTTCACAGTATATTGTGATGCTTCGAGAGATGGTCTTGGTTGTGTCCTGATGCAGGAAGGCAGAGTGATAGCTTATGCCTCGTGGCAGTTGCGCCGGCACGAGCTGAATTATCCCACTCATGATTTGGAGTTAGCCGCAATTGTGCATGCTCTTAAAATATGGAGGCATTACTTGTTTGGGCAAAGGTGTGATATTTACACTGATCACAAGAGCGTCAAGTATATTTTCACGCAGAGTGAGTTGAACATGCGGCAGAGAAGATGGCTAGAACTGGTCAAAGATTACGACCTAGAGATCCACTATCATCCGGGTAAGGCTAATGTCGTGGCAGATGCTCTGAGCAGGAAGAGCTATGTTAACATGGCCGTGGCTTTTCAGATGCTCCGGGAGTTATGCGAGGAGTTTGAGCAGTTGAGTCTAGGTTTCTTGCATCACACCTCGAGTGCAACATTCGAGGCAGAACCCACTCTAGAGGCGAAAATCAGGCAGCATCAGAAAGAAGATGAGAAATTGCAGGAGATCCGTGAACTGATCAAGATTGGCAAGGCACCTCATTTTAGAGAGGATGATCAGGGTACCTTGTGGTACAAGGGCCGGATATGTGTGCCGGATGTAGCAGATCTCAGGAAGCTGATCTTGAGTGAGGCTCACGATACAGCGTATTCTATTCATCCTGGCAGTACAAAGATGTATTACGATCTGAAGGAACGATTCTGGTGGTATGGAATGAAGCGTTCCGTTGCGGACTACGTGGCTATCTGCGACACTTGTCAGCGTGTCAAGGCAGAGCATCAGAGACCAGCAGGTCTATTGCAGCCATTGAAGATCCCAGAGTGGAAATGGGAGGAGATCATGATGGACTTCATTGTGGGATTGCCTCGTACTCAGAAAGGGTAGTAGTGGATCGGTTGACGAAGGTTGCTCACTTCATTCCGGTGAACACTACTTACTCCGGTGCTAGACTTGCAGAGTTGTACATCTCCAGGATTGTCTGTCTGCATGGAGTTCCTAAGAAGATCATATCTAATCGAGGATCTCAGTTCACTTCACGGTTCTGGGAGCAGTTGCATGATTCGCTGGATACGAAGCTACGTTTCAGCACCGCTTATCATCCTCAGACAGATGGGCAGACAGAAAGAACCAACCAAGTGTTGGAGGATATGCTTCGAGCCTACGCTATTCAGTATGGTACCAGCTGGGATAAATGCCTGCCGTATGCAGAGTTTTCATACAACAACAGCTATCAGGCCAGTCTGAAGAAATCTCCTTTCGAGGCTTTGTACGGTCGGAAGTGCAGGACTCCGCTGTATTGGGATCAGATTGGCGAGAGGCAGGTATTTGGTCCGGATATTGTTGAAGAGGCAGAACAGTTGGTACAGCAGGTGCGAGAGAACCTGAGGGTTGCACAGACTCGTCAGAAAAGTTATGCGGATGTACATCGTCGAGATTTGACCTTCGCAGTGGGTGATCATGTGTATTTGAAGGTCTCGCCGATGAGAGGATTCCGCAGGTTTAACGTGAGAGGGAAGCTAGCCCCTCGATACATCGGTCCGTTCAAGGTGCTGGAACGGAAAGGTGAGGTGGCATATCGTTTGGAGTTACCTCCCAGTCTCTCAGGAGTGCACGATGTGTTCCACGTGTCTCAGCTGAAGAAGTGCTTGAGGGTGCCAGAAGAACAAGCACCGCTAGAAGGGTTGGATGTGCAGGAGGATCTGACCTACACCGAGCATCCGGTGAAAATTCTGGAGACGTGTGAAAGAGTTACCCGGAACAAGAAGATCAAGATGTGCCGTGTTCAGTGGAGTCATCACACGGAGGATGAGGCTACCTGGGAGCGAGAAGATGAGCTAAGGAAGACATATCCCGATCTTTTTTGCTAGCTAGCCTATTAGAATCTCGGGACGAGATTCCTGTAAGGGGGGTAGGTTTGTAACACCCTAATGTAATTTTCCCAAATTTTAAGAAATTTATTTTGGCTCAAATAAAATTTCCAAGGTTTTTTCTAATTTATCTTGCATTTAAAAGTAATTTATAACACGGGAAAATAAAATTTATTATAAGGTCAACATGTTTGTGCATTCATGCTGGTGCATAAGTTTTATTTGGTTGAGTGCATAGAAGTTGAATTCAAATTCGAACTGAATTCCAATAGATTTGAGTGGAAACAGGAAAGTAAGTCAGTCATTCTCTCTTTTCTCAGTCATTCCCGCAGCCTTTCTTCTCTCAGTCATTCCCTCAGCCGGCCCCACCTGTCGGCCCCTTCTTCCTCCTCCCTCTACCGGCCGCACAATGACTGCCCGAAATCTTCGGCGAGCCCTCGTGCCCGGCCCGCACGCCGAGGTTGCCCCATCACCCCACAAATAGGATCCCCAACTCCCTGCATCTCATCCCCTACCCCGTAGCCACCCCAAAACCCTAGCGCTGCTGCCCTTCTCCTCCGCCGCGCTGCATCCTCGGCCTTGCCGTGGTTAGGCCGCTCCGCCGTGCTCCAGACCACCACGACCCCTGCAAATGCCTCGCCTCGACCCCTGGAAGCTTCTCGAGCCCAGCATTAGAGCCCTAGACCCCGGCGTCACCGGAATTCCACCACGACCGTCGTCGCGAGTGAGGAGCTCCGCCTCGGTAATTCCTCGCTGCCGGTGATCTTCGCACCCTCTTAACCCCTCAGTCATCTTCGCAGGAGCCTCCTGAAGCGATCTAGGGCGTCCCGAACCTCGGAGCCCGTCTGTAGCCGCCGGTCTGCGAGAACCCGACCGCCTCCGCCGCACGGCCATCATCGACGACCATCTTCCGCTGCAGCTCCGGCCACCATGAGACCTGGGTGAGCTTTCCCGCCATTCCTTGGTCCTTTTTGCGCTAGATGTCGTAGATCTTTAGCCCTCTCTTAGACTGGAACGCCACGCGCCGGCGATGCGCCGCCGTGCCAAATCGTCCCATCGTCGTGCGCGCCGCCTGAGACCTCCCCGAGCCCTGCAGTAACCCTAGGTGGATTACCCATGTCGCGTAGGCCATGCCAGACCCGAGCTCGAGTAGTTTTGACCCTCGGAGCATCGAATTTGAGGAACTCCGGCGAGCCCGAGCCACGCGCCGCCGTGGGAGTCAAATTCCGGCGACCGTTCCGCCGTCCCCGCGAGCCAGCCAGATCGGACCGGTCTGATCCAGATCGGACCGTCCGGACCTCCCGCCGTGCAGATCGGACCGTCCGAACTAGATTGGGTCCGAACCGTCCGATCTAGACACGACGGCCCAGATTAGAAGATACCCCCTCAGCTGTGGCAGTTTTGTTAAAGAGCCCCTACGCTTTTCAAGAATAAACCCGCAGTCCACTTCAGTTCAATAATAATTGCAGTTTAGCCCTTTTTCTTGCACGGACCCCCCTGAGCTTTCCAAATTTGAGGTTCGAAGCCCAGCCCGGCTGTTTTAGCGCGTTAGCCCTCAGATCTTTCTGGTTTTTGCACCTAAACCCCTGGTTTTTGGTCCAGAACCCCCTGTGGCTCAGTTTTTCTCGCAGAAAGGTCCCTGGACCTTGTTTTAGCCCCAAATTTCGCGTCTTAGCTCCATTTAGGTGATTCTCGCGCTCACGCGATCGTTGTAACGCGTAGAATAGCTTTAGACTAGTGTTGTGTGCTGCTCTGTTGTATTGGTGTACTGTTTTCTTATAGTTTGCTATTGGTTGTGCATGTGTGTATGTGTGGAGCATGCTTGATGATCGCGAGTAGACGCGGAGCCTTTGGACCAGTACCAGGAGCCGCCATCTTCTGAGCAGTTCGAGTAGCAGCAGGAGAGTTTCGAGGAAGGCAAGTATAACATGAACCTCCTATCACTTTTAATGCAATTTCATACTGCATTTTAATTCTGTATGCCTATAAGGATTTCCTAGCCACTTTATATCCTTTCAATATATCCTTTGGGTTGCATTTTGGTTAGTTGTGCTAGGTTGCTGCGCTATAACACACTTGGTCTTTTTTAATTAATTTTGCTAATGGTCTTATGCAACTTAATCCTGAGAGTGACCCTCTGTGCTGTGTGCTTGAGCGGCTCACATCTCCTTAAAAGATGTTTTTGTTAGAAACTTGGTTTAGGGGGCCAGCACAGTGCTTAGTGCTTGGTTGGCCACTCTCCATAAGGACCGGTTCATAGAGCGACAACCTGGGACAACCGCGCAACCACAAGATTGGAATGGGATGGTCCTGACTTACTAATTAGGTCATGTTGGTTCGGGAGTAACTTACCTGCGTGGGCAAGAGGGGTGGTAGGCTTCAATGGTCCCTGCTCCTCCGGCTTGGTCTGTGCTATGTGTCTTGTACCCCCGGAGGTGGGGCCCATCGTTGCTGATCCAGAATCCTTAGCGGTTACACCTTACCAACGTGATCCTTTGTAACGGTCTCGTAGTGTGCTTGCTAGCCATCTCACCTAAGGAAGTGTGATGAACAACTAGCATGGCTCACGACTTGTGGGCAAAGTTGTGCAACCTCTCGAGAGTGTAAAACTGATATATCAGCTGTGCTCACAGTCATGAGCGGCCCAGATCCTCCGTCTGATTAGTGGGGTTATCAACCTTTGATTAGGGAGGTTTCCCCGGGTGGTTTGGTTTGGTTGGTTTTCAGTAGTTCTTAATTAATATTGATTAATTTATTATGCAATATGGGTTTATGGTAATTCATCCACTTGTAGTAATTAGCTTTAATAAAATTTTGCCAAGACTAAAAGCTAATGCAGTTGAGTCAGCCAACCTTAGAACCTCATAGTTTGTGTTATACTTGTTGAGTACGAGTTTGTACTCACGCTTGCCTCTCTACTCTTCTGTTCTCTTGGATATCTTCGACTGCTGCTCAGTGCCCGGCAACGTGGAGGACTACGTCAGCGGCTTCGACGACTTCTAGGCGTTTGTCTCCCAGTCGACGTCCCTGTGGCGCCCTACTCTTCATGTATCTCTTTTACGCTTCCACAACTCTTGAACCGATTCTTGATTCGGTTGTAATAAAATAATTCATTTACGATTTATATTAATGTTATTCGTGATATGTGTTGTGATATCTTGATGATTCTGTTGTATATATGCGTGACTTGATCTTGGCCCATATATGATTGCTCGATTTATGTCCTTTATAAATCGGGTGTGACACGCGCGCAACAGCATCCCCTTGACGCCTACGCTCTATTCCGCTAGTTCCAGTACTCAATTTCGGGCGCTCGACCCACATTCCACCGCCGCCGTGTCCTCTTGCTCCGGCCGCGCACGGTATTCCCGTGGACAGCCAGCACCAGACCTCCTCCGCCCCAATCCATCCTCATGCAAGCTTCCCCGATGCTCGCTCGTGCTCGTTGACCACCTGTTGCCTCCCAATTTCGACTAGAGCCTCGCCTCCGACGAGCGCCGCCGTCACCACCTTCGACCCCATCGTGGGTAGCTCGCTTCGGACACTCCCGCGCCACCACAACCCCCTAGCTAGCACCACATCATCCTTGTGAAGCTCCATGACCCACCCGTTGGTTCTATAGTCCAGCACATCGCCCTCCCGAAGCTCGCCGGCTTTTCTCCTCGCCGCCGCCGCTTCTGTCTCCGTCGGTCACCTCTGATCCAGCACGTCTTCATCCAATTGGTTGCACGTACACCTTCCCCGTGACTTACCGGTTCTCGTGCGCAGGTCCCCTGCCGACATTGACCGCCGGGGTCTTGCCGTCGACGGTGACCCCTCCGCCGCCACCTCGAGTCCTCGTCGAGATCCATCTTGCAGACCACCCCAGCCCTTGACAAGTGGTGCAACAGAACCGCCGTAAGCCCCTGAGCCCTCTCCTCCCCTTGGACCTCGCCGCCGGTGACCTATCTCGCCGGAACACGGCCGTCTTCGCTTGCTCTGTGTCTGCCTCCAGCCCAAGGACCTCGGGTTAGAAGACTTGAAAGTCCAGGGGGCTATTTGCACACCCTTAGACTCAGACAAATAGTACCCGAAGGACCCCTTATGTAAATATGCTGTTAATTTGAAATTCTATATCAATTTGGGGAAAAATCATAAAAATGTAAACAAAATTTTGTTGGAATCTTTAGTTAAAGATCTACAACTTTACTTAAGAGATAAACTTCAGTTTCTGAATGTTTTATGCTCTAATTTAAATGTTAAGTTTAGTTACTTGTAGACTTAGGAAATGCATAGTAATTGATAGAAAAATGATAAAATTATGAAACCAGTTGTGTTAATTTTCTTTTAACATGTAGAATTTAAGAAAAATAATTATCCCAGTATTTAAGTATCATTTTCTTAATGTGCAAGTTTAATTAGAAGTAATGTGTAGTTCACTTTGTATAATTAATATTTATACATTTAAATGCTCAAAAATCATGAAAATATTTTAGGGTACTGTTCTTTAATAGTATAATCTGTTATGAGATTTCCAACCAAAGTTTCGGTGTCAAACAAATTGGACATAGTTTAATTATTCCATAATGTAATAGTAACATAAGTTTCATATAAATAATTAATATAACAAATAACTAAAGTCATTTGATATAATTATTAGAGACACACCCCAACCTGTTACCCTATGCCACTAGATAAAAGATTAGTGTAATCAACCCTGTTGTTTAATGAGTGTAAATAAAACAAGTAATACCCAATAAATGACTGCCCAGTGCAGGGTAGTTAGGTTAATTATCAAAATATAATATTCTTTTATTTGGATTGCAACTTTATTGTGAATTAAATTAAAAGTATATGCATTCCATAATTTACACTTTTGCACGTCATGTAGACTCGACTACTCTCGCCGACGGAGATTACCAGCTAATCCCGGAACCAGAAGGAGTTTGTTCTGAAGACCGCGGGAACCTCGTCGCGGAATTCTCTGAAGCCCCGAACCAAAGTTCGGAAGATATTAACTTGACTGACCCCAGCCCCACCAGCGAAGGCAAGCCCCGGACATAACCTTTACTTTATTTACACTGCAAACTATACTATTTATATATATCTGTATGCATTAAGTTCTTAGGAATTGTTTGGAAACCTTAGTTGCACAATTCCAGGAACTGGTGTATTGCACACTAGAACTTGATTCCGAATAGCTGCTCTGCTTATAGGACCGGTAGAAGTTGAGTGATTTCCTGTCACTCGCGCGACATAGGAATTGTAATGTTTACATTCCTGTTATCACTATAAGGATGACGGACGGGAGTTTTGTGAGGTATCATGGTTGAGATGATACCCCGTCTGTGTTGTTGAACTGGCTAAGGTCGCAGTGTGTGGTAGCGGTGGTTAAGCGTTTGAAAGTACTAGCCACATGCCGTGAAATATGGTAAGCGGTAAGCCTAGTAACCAATCGGCCCGAGGAGTGGACACACCCCCCACCACATGTATTTGCTTCTTTTGGTTACTTGGTTCGACATGTAGGAATACGTGTTGCTGGGCAACTAGGAGTACGGGTTTTGTAGTCGCGCTACAGACGTACGTCCTGCACTTTGGAAGTGCGTATGGTCCTGCAGTCGCTTGTGGTTTATCTGATCCACGAGTCCGAATGAAAGGCAAACGGGTGCTTCGGAACGACCCTTTGGTGTTCCAAGCGTGTGTGTTAGGTTTACCCTTGCAAGGTTGAATTCGATTCAGAATCGTCTGCTTCTCACGATGGTTGAGACTGCTTGATCCCTTTGCCACATACAGTAATAAGAGCAACTTTGTGATTATCAAAGATGATGTTTGATTAAAGATTCTACCATGTTTGAGTAGTTTTAGGTGCTTACCTAGAATGGTTAATCAACTAGAACTTGAAAGCTAAAAGTTGAAAATAAGGATCTACTCTTTCCTGCTTTTCAGCTGAAAACCCAACCCAAAACCTGAAAGGCCTGCATAAGTCTAGATACATGGCTAAGTATACCATGAGCGGGTGTCTTGCTGAGTATTAGTATACTCAGCCTTGCTTTTGTTGATTTACTTCAGGTAATCTTCCTGATGAGCCAGCATTTATTACACTGTGGCCCTACCCCCTGCCTGATGGTTGGTCCGTGGAGTGGGATCCGTCCCCGGCCAACACAGATTCCGCCAAGTGATATCGTGCCAGGGCTAGCATGATATCTGTAATAACGACGTGTATAGTGTTCGTGTTTTCAAACTCCGCTGCTGTAACTTAAAACTTAAACCATTTTGTAATAATGTACCTCATTGGACACTGATGATACTTTTATATCCTTATGTAATATATATCTGCCTGTGATGTAAAGTGTAACGGCATTTATATCTCTGGACTCGCCTTCGTGCGAGGTACCTTGTTGGATCCTGCGTCGGTGGTTTATCGGGACGTTACCCGACAGGCCAAGGGATTATACCGTTTGAAGCACGAGGTAGCCCTCAAAGAGGACTCGCGTATTTGAGCCGGTGTAATTCAGATTGGTTCTGCCACAGCTGGTATCAGAGCTAACAAGTGTACTCTGGAGATATATTTAGCCCTACAAATAATTTATAATATAAAATTTATTAACCAAGTATTTGCAAACTACGTTGGGTTCGTTAAGGATTGTGCATAGTACGTAAAGCCCTAGGGTAATGTTATTAAGGGAATTAGAGGTGGCTGTAATATATATATATAACTCTAACTCCCAGCATTACTTTACTGTCAGAACTTAAATTTATGCACAACTCAACTTTACTCTATGTAACGACACCTTCGATCGTGAGGTAAGAAGGTAAGGATCCTCAGCCAACTGAGGGAGCTTGGCCTTCCTGTCGGTGATGCGAACCGAACGCTGTTTCTCAAGCAGTGGCTTACTTGAGATGCTGCCAATATACCAACTTAGGTTGACTACATTGGGAGTATATGGTTCGGCGCAGGGTATGGCGATCGCTGCTCATATCCCCGCATTTTGCGGTACCCCCCGTGAATACGTTATTCGATAACGTATGTTAACGTTGTCTGTACGACGGTAATTGTACAGATGCTGTTTCTATAGTGAGCAGTAATGAATGGGAACGCTTTCATGACATGCTGGCATGAAAGGTTCATTGGATATATATATGTATTATGGTTTTCTGCAGGTACACTAACCACGATTACGAAACTAGGACGGATAGAACTTATCGACTAGTTAATAGAGAGAGACGTATTTATATTGTGCCACCATAACTAACCACGTAAGACCAAGATTACTTGGCAGTTATTTTTGTTTGTGAGATCGAATAGTGCGTGCATGCATAATACATTAATCAACAAAAGGGATCTTTAATTTTGTTGCTTTAAGAAAGAGGTAACATGTTGGTATTTCTTAGTTTGGGTAAATAGCAATCTTTAGTTGAGTCCCTTAAGTAACCATCTGATTTCCAGCCTTTGCGGTTATCAGAATCAGCTATCTTAATCCATTTACCTTGTGAGCTTTCCGTAGGGTAAATATATCTTACCATTTGCATTGTTGTCGCAGATGGCTGCTCCTTCTAATGCCTTTTGGGATCAGGAGGGGCACTTCCACACCAATGCTTTACATTGGGAAGGGTTTCCTCGTCTCTTGTGGGAATCCTTATGTCTGTTTGATTATACAGAGCCTCCTAAATACGATGGGGTAGAATATCATGAAGAAGGAGTTCCTCGCTGCCGGGTTAAGATGATAATTCCTCAACACCCTTTCCGCTCCTCATGGCATCCCATACAAGTGGAAGTGGTTGGATATCATCTGGTTGATACCCTTGAAACTGCTACCTTGGAGGCGATCAAACTTTTCTGTAATCAGCATCCGACAGAAGTTGCCGCATATCCTATTGGTTTATTTCCTACCATAGACCCTGGAAATTTGGAATGGAATTTTCGGACAGAGCATCTTGGTCATATGTTAGGAGATCTGGCCGAAGAAACTGTCCGTAGCCTTACCAGGTTTATGGATGTGCAGCATCATTATCAGATTCTGCTGCGTCATAGCATGGGTCAGTTAACTAGTGCGGCTCAAAGTCATTATCGGAATGCTGATCGCCAAGTTACTCAAATAGTAGAATTACAAGCTCTGGTGACTCAGAAAGATGAAATCATCGCAGCACGGGATGAGACTATCCTTCATCGAGAAGATTAGATCAACGAGAGTGATCATATAATCACTCAGCGTGACACTGTTATCGAGTTCCTACAAGCACAAATCCATGATCTGATACTCGAGGCTGATGATGCCCAAGCTCACATTGAGGAACTGCAACAGCATCACATACTTCCCGCTGCACCCGCAATGCCTGAAGAGGAAGAAGAAGATCCGGAAGAGATTGAGGGTGTTTCAGAGATTGACTCTGAGCATGGGGATCTTGTCCTTAGTCCTTATCACTCTTCCTCTGGTAGTCAATCTTCTATAGGCAACTTCGATGATTTTTAGTTTAGCAAATCATCGACTATTTAGATGTAACCTATGAGATTGTAATAACTTAGGTAGTGAGTAACTTAATTAGATCTCATGCCATTTGTTGTAACCTAGATGGCCTGCGTAGGGATCTTTCGGATGTGTGATGTGGAGAACGATCAAAATCAGTGTTGTAATATAAGTTTCCTGTTTTATCATCTTGTTCACTATCCCTATGATTCTAAAATGAGATGATTGAATGGAGTGTATGCATTGTTTATCTAAGTGTTATATCTTCTGAACTTGGGAGTAAGGCTATATGATTAATGATGGACATCTCCTTTGTTTCAGATGGTTGGAGCCACGCGCGGAACCCCGGAAGGTTTCCGGGCATTTCAGGCCAGCGGTTCTCAACAACCGCCACCACCCCCTCCCAACCTTGCCGAAGTTATGGCTCGGCAAACTGAGCTGCTCAACTTGCTGGTACAAGCACAACAGAACCAGCAACATCAACAGTTCCGAGGAGGTCGTGATGACCGCAATCCTCCCGTGGCTAGTTATCAGGACTTCATCAGTACCCAGCCTCCCTTTTTCAGTAAAGCTGAAGAACCCTTGGACGCTGATGCTTGGCTCTATATAATTGAATCAAAGTTCACTCTGTTGACAATACCTTGTGCGGACTCCAGCAAAGCTTCCTTTGCCGCCCAGCAACTCCGTGGTGCTGCTCGGATCTGGTGGGATAATTTCTACACCATGCAGCCTACAGGGCATGTTATCACTTGGGAAGAATTTCGGGCAGCCTTTAGAACACACTATATTCCAGAAGGATTGCTAGAGCAAAAGCTGAATGAATTCTTGGCACTTACTCAAGGCACCAGTACAGTCTTGCAGTATGCACAGAACTTCAATCATCTGTGTCAATATGCGGGATATCATGCGGATAATGATGCCAAGAAACAAGATCGTTTCCGTCGGGGTCTTAATATCAAGCTCAAGGAACGCCTGAATCTTGTGAGGGCTAATACTTTCAGTGAGCTGGTTAATATGGCCTTAACCCAAGAAGATTGCATCATGGCACATCATGCGGAGAAAAAGGGAAAGAACCCTACTGGACCCTCGAGTACTCAATCATCGAGGTATCGGGTTGTTCCCAACACATCGTTCAGAGCACTGCAGCGGAATGCCCCAACTGGTAGACTAGTTTTTAGGCCGCCCCAACAGCAGGGAAGGTATAGACCTCCCGTTCCTCCGCAACAACTACAACCATCTGGCCCACGGCCAACTGTTCAACAAGTGCCACAGAGAAGTAGCAATTATCGCTGTTTCAATTGTGGAAGCGCGGATCATTTCATCAGAGATTGTCCACGGCCCAAGAAACCTAATCCAGGGCAGAGCTCTACTCAGGGGAACCAGAACAAGGGCAAGGAATCGGTAATGCAAGTCCGGCAAGGGCGGATTAATTTCACCACTCTGGCAGAACTTCCCGATGGAGCTTCCGTCATGTCGGGTATATTCTCTATTCACCACAAACCGGTTGTTACATTATTTGATTCAGAAGCAACACATAGTTTCATTAGTAACAACTGTGGTACCCGGATAGGACTTGATCCTTGTTTTACTCAAGGGTCATATATGATCTCTACCCCTGGAGGAAATATCACTTCCAACAAAATGATTAAAAGTGTGCCAATTCAGTTAGGTAGTAAAGAAATCAAAACTGATTTGGTTTTACTAAGTTTGGAGGGTATTGATATTATACTTGGGACAAACTGGATGACTAAACATCAAGTACGGCTAGATATTTCTTCCCGAGTTGTTGAAATTGATTCACCATACTATGGGATCACCACCCTTTATCTGCCTCAGCCAGAATGTCTACATCCTTGCACTTATGCCATCACAAATATCCAGGCCAAGGATATTCCTATAGTATGTGAATACCCCGATGTCTTTCCAGACGACTTGCCTGGAATGCCACCAGATAGAAACATCGAGTTTATCATTGAACTTCAACCGGGCACTGCTCCTATTTCAAAGAGGCCATATCGCATGCCTCCAAATGAATTAGCAGAACTAAAAATCCAGCTCCAAGATCTTCTTGATAAGGGTTATATACGTCCAAGTGCTTCACTGTAACACCCTAAGGTAATTTCCTTAAATTTTAATGAAATTATTTGGACTTAAATAAATTTTCCAGGCTTTTCTTTAATTTTTGTGGCATTTAAAGCAATTTTATAACATAAGAAAATAAAATTTACTATAGGATCAACTTGCTTGTGCATTCATGCTGGAGCATATGTTTCTTTTGGTTGAGTGCATAGGAGTTGAATGCAAATCTAATTTGAATTCAACATAGTTTGGTTTAGTTTGAAAAATAAAAGGAAATAGAAATCAGCTCGGCAGAGCAATTAGCTTGGCTTTTCTTTTCCTCCTGTGAACCGGCTCTCTCTTTCCTTCTTTCTCTCCGAACGGCTCTGGCCCTACCCGTCAGTCTCGTTTTCTCTCGTTAAATAGGCTTGATCCCCTTCTAGAAGCTAGCGGATCAGGCAAAGCTGTTGGCTGATCCGATCTTCCCGTGCAGTCGCAGGCGCACACGCCAAGAAACCTCACAAATAAAAGGCCTCGCCGCCCCTGTTGCCTAACTCAAACCTAAATCCTAGCGCTGCCGAGAGTCTGCTGCCGTCAGACCTTGCCAAGGCGCCGCCGCAGCTCTGCTGAAATTTCTGCCATCCGAGCGTCTGTGCTGTTCTCCGTCGCGGTCCTACGATCTGCACTGCGCCACGCCACTGTTCCTCTGCAGCCGGTCCCATACTGCCGTTCTTCTGCGTTGCTCCTGCGTCTGATCCACGCCACCAAGCTGCTGCTTGCCGTTCTGACCAACCGCTCAGTGAGCCACCCAATCTCTCTCCTCTCACGCTAAGTTCTTTAATTATATCGGTTAGGCAGCTTCTTTGCTGTTTTTTTTGTATCGGTAGTCTAGCTGTTACGACCCGTAGATTAACTCAGCAGGCTGCTAGACTTGTCTTTAGGTCTGCCTCTCATTTTGGACGATACGTGGTTGCTTCTAGTGCAGGCTGTTCAGCCATTTTTGATCGGAGCTGTTAGCCTCTGTGCCGATTCATGAGACATGATGGTTACTGCCGATCCTTTGACCCTGTGGAGCTTTATAAAATTTGAACCCTCAGTCCAGCCCCAAAAGTTTTGCGTGTTAGCCCTGCGTCTAGCTTTTAATGACATTTAGACCCTCGGTTTGTGCGCAGAACCCCTTAGAACCCCAGTTTTCTTACAAATGGGTCCCTAGACCTTGTTTTAGCCCTAGATTTCGCGTCTTAGCTCCGTTTAGGGTGTTCTTTATATCCACGCGATCGTTACAATGCGTAGAATAATTCTAGGCCAGTTTTATGTGCTGTTCTATTGTATTGGTGTACCGTTTCTTATATTTTGCTATTGTTTGCATGTGTGTGCATGTGTGGCCCATGTATTGCTGTTACGATCGTGAGTAGACGCGGAGCCTTTGGACGAGTACCAGGAGCAGCCATCTTCCGAGCAGTTCGAGCAGCAGCCGGGAGAGTACGAGGAAGGCAAGTATAACATGAACATCCTATCACCTTTTAATACAATTTCATATTGCATTTTAATACTGTATGCCTATAAGGATTTCCTAGCCACTTTATATCCTATGCATATATCCTTTGGGTTGCATTTTGGTTAGTTGTGCTAGGTTGCTGCGCTATAACATATCGTGGTCCTTTTTAATTAATTTGTTAATGATCTTATGCAACTTAATTCTGGAGCCGACCCTCTGTGCTGTGTGCTTGAGTGGTTTGTGCGTCCTTAAAAGATGTTTTGTTAGAAACATGGTTTAGGGGGCCAGCACGGTGCTTAATGCTTGGTTGGCCACTCTCCATAAGGACCGGTTCATAGAGCGACAACCTGGGACAACCGCGCAACCACAAGACTGGAATGGGACGGTCTTGACTTACTAATTAGGTCATTTTGGTTCGGGAGTAACTTACCTGCGTGGGCAAGAGGGGTGGTAGGCTTCAATGGTCCCTGCTCCTCCGGCTTGGTCTGTGCTGTGTGTCTTGTACCCCCGGAGGTGGGCCCCATCGTCGCTGATCCAGAATCCTTAGCGGTTACACCTTACCAACGTGATCCTTTGTAACGGTCTCGTAGTGCGCTTGCTAGCCATCTCACCTAAGGAAGTGTGATGAACAGCTAGCGTAGCTCACGACTTGTGGGTAAAGTTGTGCAACCTCTCGAGAGTGTAAAACTGATATATCAGCTGTGCTCACAGTCATGAGCGGCCCAGATCCTCCGTCTGATTAGTGGGGTTATCAACCTTTGGTTAGGGAGATTCCCCGTGTGGTTTTGGTTTGGATGGTTCTCAGTAGTTCTTAATTAATATTGGTTAATTCTTATGCAATCTGGGTTATGGTAATTCATCCACTTGTAGTAATTAGCTTTAATAAAATTTGCCAAGATTAAAAGCTAATGCAGTTGAGTCAGCTAACCTTAGAGCCTCATGCTCGTGTTATACTTGTTGAGTACGAGTTTGTACTCACACTTGCCTCTCTACTCTTCTGTTCTATTTTGGACATCTTCGACTGCTGCTCAGTGCCCGGCAACGTGGAGGATTACGTCAGCGGCTTCGACGACTTCTAGGCGTTTGTCTCTCAGTCGACGTCCCTGTGGCGCCCAGCTCTTCATGTATCTCTTTTACGCTTCCGCAACTCTTGAACCGATTCTTAATTCGGTTGTAATAAAATAATTCATTCATGATTCGTTTACGATTTATATTAATGTTATTCCTGACATGTGTTGTGATATCTTGATAATCTGTTGTATATATGCGTGACTTGATCCTGGCGCATATATGATTGCTCGATTTATGTTCTTATAAATCGGGTGTGACAGATTGGTATCAGAGCCGTGTCGACTGTAGGACAAAGCCTAGATAGAACTGGTCGAGTTTAGGACTTCTTTTCGCTTGCTCTGCTTCTGCAAAACCAAACATTCATTTCTGCTTCTATTCCTTGAGTTTTAAGTCTTAGATTTGCTACCTCCCCTGTCTCTTCTGAGAGATAGCTTGAGCTTTCCGTAGACGTTGGCCTGAGTCGCCTAATCTTATAAGCTATAAGTTTAGGTTGTCCCGATGAAAATACGCTAGAACGAGTGTGTTAGTCGAGTGGTGTGATAAACTCGACTAAGTTGTGAACATTGAATGGTTGTTATTGTGCAAATGTATGATTTGGATCTTTGGTTGATTGCATAGTCTAGTAGTTAAATTTGTTCATGCAAATCGACCCTAACCCAACTTGAACTAAATAATAAAATTTGAGTCAGATCGTTGGGGGTAAAACCTATATTTCCTTCTCTCTGTCATATCTTTCTGAAGTTTCATTTCCGCAACTGCACAATATCTCGTTCTCATGAAATTTCGTTGTTGCAATCAGATGGTGAACACCAGGCGCACCGGTTCCGGTTCTGACCAGCAGGAGCAGAACAACCAGAGTACTGGTCAGCCGCTGCCGATGCCGCCACCACTGACCCCGGAGCAGTTCTTCCAGCTCCAGATGCAGATGATGGCGACCCTGAACAACACCGTTCAGGCTCTGCAGCAGATCCATGCTCAGCCACCACCTCCTCCGCCGCCTCAGCCCCGTGACAGGCGTGCGGATTTCCTGAGAGGTCACCCGCCGACCTTCTCTCACGCCACGGACCCACTCCAGGCGGACGACTGGCTTCGTTCGGTGGAGCGCCAGTTGGTTGTTGCATAGTGCGACGACCGGGAGCGAGTCCTTTACGCAGCAGGTCAGCTGCGAGGCTCCGCTCTTGACTGGTGGGAGTCCTACCCAGCTCGGGATCGTGATGCTCTCACGTGGGACCAGTTCCGTGAGCGTTTCAGGAACCATCACATTCCTGAGGGCATTATGAAGATGAAGCAGAAGGAGTTCCGTGCTCTTAAGCAGGTAAAATTAAATGGAATTCTCTACAATTTCTTTTGAGCTTGATCTATCCTTGATTCCCTTTGTAAGCCTGACGCATTGAGCGATTTCTATCCTTGCTATCGGTGTTTATCATTTCAGGGATCGATGACGGTGACGGAGTACCGTGACCGTTTCCTTCAGCTTGCCCGCTATGCCCCTGCTGACGTCGCTCGTGATAGCGATAAGCAGGAGTACTTCAAGGAGGGACTGGATGATCACATCCAGTATGCGCTGCTGAACCACCGCTTCGACAACTTCAACCAGCTGGTTGACGCGGCCCTCAACACCGAGCGCAAGCGCCGGGAGATTGAGGATAAGAAGAGGAAGATGGCTCCATCCTCTTCGGGCAGCAACACTCGTCCCCGCTATCAGCATCCGCAGCAGCAGCAGCAGAGGCCGCCCCAGCAGTACCAGCAGCGGCAGCAGTTTCCGCCTCGTCCTCAACAGCAGCAGCAGGAGGGACAGGGTCAGAGGCTTCCGGCGCCTTCGGCTCCACCAGCTCAGAGGCAGGGAGCGCCCACTCCTCCTCCTGGGCAGCAGGCCGCTGCATTTCCGCGAGTGTGCTTCCACTGCAGCGAGCCGGGGCACTACGCCAATGTCTGTCCTCGGAAGGTGCAGGCAGGACAGCAAGGGCGTGCAGCTCAGCCCAAGGCCCCAGCTCAGGGCAGGGTGAACCACGTGACGGCCGAGTCAGCGGCCGATGCTCCTAACGTGGTTATTGGTACGTTCATGGTTAATGCCCATCCTGCTACAGTGCTTTTTGATACCGGTGCTACGCATTCTTTCATTACCCAGTCCTTTGTTGAGCATCATGGCATTCCTACTAGCACATTAAAGAGGTGCATGTTAGTATCTTCACCGGGAGGGCAGTTGAGGTCTCATGTCTTCTGTCCCAGAGTCAGTGTGGCCATAAGGGGGGTAGATTTCAGTGCAAATCTGATGGTGCTAGACACCAAGGGTATTGATGTGATCCTCGGGATGGAGACTCTTGCTAAGTGGGGAGTCCGGATAGATTGTGCTCAGAGGACGGTTCTTCTGTCAACACCGGATGGTCAGGAGGTCACTGTTGGAGCTACAGAGCCTTCTGGATTTCTTCATCAGATGGAGGCTAGACCCACGGATGGTATTTGCGTGGTGTCTGAATTCCCGGATGTCTTTCCGGATGATTTGCCAGGTATGCCGCCTGATCGCGACGTTGAGTTTTCTATTGATCTCTTGCCTGGCACAGCTCCTATTGCTAAGCGGCCCTATCGTATGGCACCCGTTAAGCATGAGGAGGTTAAGAAGACTGTCGACGAGTTGCTAGCCAAGGGCTATATCCGTCGGAGTTTCTCTCCTTGGGCTTTTCCTGTATTGCTTGTAGAGAAGAAGGATGGCACGAAGAGAATGTGCGTCGATTATCGGGATCTGAATGCAGTCACTATCAAGAACAAGCATCCATTGCCCCGTATTGAGGATCTCTTTGATCAGCTTCAGGGTGCTTGTGTATTCTCGAAGATTGATCTGCGTTCGGGTTATCATCAGCTGAAGATTCGTCCTGAGGATATTCAGAAGACGGCATTCACTTGCAAGTATGGGCTATACGAGTATACGGTCATGTCCTTTGGCTTGACTAATGCTCCAGCTTTCTTCATGCATCTGATGAACAAGGTTTTCATGGATTATCTGGACACCTTTGTGGTGATATTCATTGACGATATCCTGATATATTCCAAGTCAGAAGCGGAGCATGAGAAACATCTGAGGCTCGTGTTGCAGAGGCTCGGAGAGCATAAGCTGTATGCCAAGCTCAGCAAGTGCGAGTTTTGGATCGACGAGGTTCCTTTCCTCGGTCATGTTATCTCCAAGGGAGGTATTGCTGTGGACCCCGGAAAGGTGAAGGATGTGCTTGACTGGGTTGTACCGCAGACAGTGAAGGAAGTCCGCTCTTTCTTGGGCTTAGCAGGTTATTATCGGAGGTTCATTGAGAATTTCTCCAAGATTGCGAAGCCTTTGACTTCCTTACTGGAGAAGGACGTGGGTTTCTCTTGGACTGATGAGCGTCAAAAGGCATTCGAGGAGCTGAAGAAGAGGTTGACTACGGCGCCAGTCCTTACTCTGCCAGACCAGAGCAGGAGGTTCACAGTGTATTGTGATGCTTCGAGGGATGGTCTTGGTTGCGTTCTGATGCAGGAAGGCAGAGTGATAGCTTATGCTTCGCGACAGTTGCGCCGGCATGAGCTGAACTATCCCACTCATGATCTGGAGTTAGCCGCAGTTGTGCATGCTCTGAAGATATGGAGGCATTACTTGTTTGGGCAGAGGTGTGATATTTACACCGACCACAAGAGCCTCAAGTATATTTTCACTCAGAGTGAGCTGAACATGCGGCAGAGAAGATGGCTGGAATTGGTCAAGGATTATGACCTGGAGATTCACTATCATCCGAGCAAGGCTAATGTTGTGGCAGATGCTCTGAGCAGGAAGAGCTATGTTAACATGGCCATGGCTTTTCAGATGCCTCAGGAGTTATGTGAGGAGTTTGAGCAGTTGAGCCTGGGTTTCTTGCATCACACCTCGAGTGCATCATTCGAGGCAGAACCCACGTTAGAGGCAGAGATCAGGCAGCATCAGAAGGAAGATAAGAAGCTGCAGGAGATTCGTGAGTTGCTCAAGATTGGCAAAGCTCCTCATTTCAGAGAGGATGATCAGGGTACCTTGTGGTACAAGGGTCGTATATGTGTGCCAGATGTAGCAGATCTCAGGAAGTTGATTCTGAGTGAGGCTCATGATACGGCGTATTCTATTCATCCTGGCAGCACGAAGATGTATTATGATCTCAAGGAACGATTCTGGTGGTATGGAATGAAACGTTCCGTTGCGGAGTACGTGGCTATCTGCGACACTTGTCAGCGTGTCAAGGCCGAGCATCAGAGGCCAGCAGGGTTATTGCAGCCGTTGAAGATTCCAGAGTGGAAATGGGAGGAGATCACGATGGACTTCATTGTTGGCTTGCCTCGTACTCAGAAAGGGTACAATTCCATATGGGTAGTAGTGGATCGGTTGACGAAGGTTGCTCACTTCATTCCGGTGAACACTACTTACTCCGGTGCTAGACTCGCAGAGTTGTACATCTCCAGGATCGTCTGTCTGCATGGTGTTCCAAAGAAGATTATATCTGATCGAGGATCTCAGTTCACTTCGCGGTTCTGGGAGCAGTTGCATGATTCGTTGGATACGAAGCTGCGCTTCAGTACTTCTTATCATCCTCAGACAGATGGGCAGACAGAGAGAACCAACCAAGTGTTGGAGGATATGCTTCGAGCCTGTGCTATTCAGTATGGTACCAGCTGGGATAAATGCCTGCCGTATGCAGAGTTTTCGTATAATAACAGCTATCAGGCCAGTCTGAAGAAATCCCCTTTCGAGGCTTTGTACGGTCGGAAGTGCAGGACTCCACTGTATTGGGATCAGATTGGCGAGAGGCAGGTGTTTGGTCCGGATATTGTTGAGGAGGCCGAACAGCTGGTACAGCAGGTGCGAGAGAATCTGAGGGTCGCTCAGACTCGTCAGAAGAGCTATGCGGATGTTCGTCGTCGAGATTTGACCTTTGCAGTGGGTGATCATGTATATCTGAAGGTCTTGTCGATGAGAGGAATCCGCAGGTTTAATGTACGAGGGAAGCTAGCCCCTCGATACATCGGTCCGTTCAAGGTGTTGGAACGGAAAGGTGAGGTGGCATATCGTTTGGAGTTGCCTCCGAGTCTCTCTGGAGTGCACGATGTGTTTCACGTGTCTCAGCTGAAGAAGTGCTTGAGGGTGCCAGAAGAGCAAGCACCGATAGAAGGGTTAGATGTGCAGGAGGATCTGACTTACATCGAGCATCCGGTAAAGATTCTGGAGACATCAGAGAGAGTTACTAGAAACAAGAAGATCAAGATGTGCCGCGTTCAGTGGAGTCACCACACGGAGGATGAGGCTACTTGGGAGCGAGAAGATGAGCTGAGGAATACGTACCCCGATCTCTTTGCTAGCTAGCTTGTCCGAATCTCGGGACGAGATTCCTGTAAGGGGGGTAGATTTGTAACACCCTAAGGTAATTTCCTTAAATTTTAATGAAATTATTTGGACTTAAATAAATTTTCCAGGCTTTTCTTTAATTTTTGTGGCATTTAAAGCAATTTTATAACATAAGAAAATAAAATTTACTATAGGATCAACTTGCTTGTGCATTCATGCTGGAGCATATGTTTCTTTTGGTTGAGTGCATAGGAGTTGAATGCAAATCTAATTTGAATTCAACATAGTTTGGTTTAGTTTGAAAAAAAAAATAGGAAATAGAAATCAGCTCGGCAGAGCAATTAGCTTGGCTTTTCTTTTCCTCCTGTGAACCGGCTCTCTCTTTCCTTCTTTCTCTCCGAACGGCTCTGGCCCTACCCGTCAGTCTCGTTTTCTCTCGTTAAATAGGCTTGATCCCCTTCTAGAAGCTAGCGGATCAGGCAAAGCTATTGGCTGATCCGATCTTCCCGTGCAGTCGCAGGCGCACACGCCAAGAAACCTCACAAATAAAAGGCCTCGCCGCCCCTGTTGCCTAACTCAAACCTAAATCCTAGCGCTGCCGAGAGTCTGCTGCCGTCAGACCTTGCCAAGGCGCCGCCGCAGCTCTGCTGAAATTTCTGCCGTCCGAGCGTCTGTGCTGTTCTCCGTCGCGGTCCTACGATCTGCACTGCGCCACGCCACTGTTCCTCTGCAGCCGGTCCCACACCGCCGTTCTTCTGCGTTGCTCCTGCGTCTGATCCACGCCACCAAGCTGCTGCTTGCCGTTCTGACCAACCGCTCAGTGAGCCACCCAATCTCTCTCCTCTCACGCTAAGTTCTTTAATTATATCGGTTAGGCAGCTTCTTTGCTGTTTTTTTTGTATCGGTAGTCTAGCTGTTACGACCCGTAGATTAACTCAGCAGGCTGCTAGACTTGTCTTTAGGTCTGCCTCTCATTTTGGACGATACGTGGTTGCTTCTAGTGCAGGCTGTTCAGCCATTTTTGATCGGAGCTGTTAGCCTCTGTGCCGATTCATGAGACATGATGGTTACTGCCGATCCTTTGACCCTGTGGAGCTTTATAAAATTTGAACCCTCAGTCCAGCCCCAAAAGTTTTGCGTGTTAGCCCTCGGTTTGTGCGCAGAACCCCTTAGAACCCCAGTTTTCTTACAAATGGGTCCCTAGACCTTGTTTTAGCCCTAGATTTCGCGTCTTAGCTCCGTTTAGGGTGTTCTTTATATCCACGCGATCGTTACAACGCGTAGAATAATTCTAGGCCAGTTTTATGTGCTGTTCTATTGTATTGGTGTACCATTTCTTATATTTTGCTATTGTTTGCATGTGTGTGCATGTGTGGCCCATGTATTGCTGTTACGATCGTGAGTAGACGCGGAGCCTTTGGACGAGTACCAGGAGCAGCCATCTTCCGAGCAGTTCGAGTAGCAGCCGGGAGAGTACGAGGAAGGCAAGTATAACATGAACATCCTATCACCTTTTAATACAATTTCATATTGCATTTTAATACTGTATGCCTATAAGGATTTCCTAGCCACTTTATATCCTATGCATATATCCTTTGGGTTGCATTTTGGTTAGTTGTGCTAGGTTGCTGCGCTATAACATATCGTGGTCCTTTTTAATTAATTTGTTAATGATCTTATGCAACTTAATTCTGGAGCCGACCCTCTGTGCTGTGTGCTTGAGTGGTTTGTGCGTCCTTAAAAGATGTTTTGTTAGAAACATGGTTTAGGGGGCCAGCACGGTGCTTAGTGCTTGGTTGGCCACTCTCCATAAGGACCGGTTCATAGAGCGACAACCTGGGACAACCGCGCAACCACAAGACTAGAATGGGACGGTCTTGACTTACTAATTAGGTCATTTTGGTTCGGGAGTAACTTACCTGCGTGGGCAAGAGGGGTGGTAGGCTTCAATGGTCCCTGCTCCTCCGGCTTGGTCTGTGCTGTGTGTCTTGTACCCCCGGAGGTGGGCCCCATCGTCGCTGATCCAGAATTCTTAGCGGTTACTCCTTACCAACGTGATCCTTTGTAACGGTCTCGTAGTGCGCTTGCTAGCCATCTCACCTAAGGAAGTGTGATGAACAGCTAGCGTAGCTCACGACTTGTGGGTAAAGTTGTGCAATCTCTCGAGAGTGTAAAACTAATATATCAGCTGTGCTCACAGTCATGAGCGGCCCAGATCCTCCGTCTGATTAGTGGGGTTATCAACCTTTGGTTAGGGAGATTCCCCGTGTAGTTTTGGTTTGGATGGTTCTCAGTAGTTCTTAATTAATATTGGTTAATTCTTATGCAATCTGGGTTATGGTAATTCATCCACTTGTAGTAATTAGCTTTAATAAAATTTGCCAAGATTAAAAGCTAATGCAGTTGAGTCAGCTAACCTTAGAGCCTCATGCTCGTGTTATACTTGTTGAGTACGAGTTTGTACTCACACTTGCCTCTCTACTCTTCTGTTCTATTTTGGACATCTTCGACTGCTGCTCAGTGCCCGGCAACGTGGAGGATTACGTCAGCGGCTTCGACGACTTCTAGGCGTTTGTCTCTCAGTCGACGTCCCTGTGGCGCCCAGCTCTTCATGTATCTCTTTTACGCTTCCGCAACTCTTGAACCGATTCTTAATTCGGTTGTAATAAAATAATTCATTCATGATTCGTTTACGATTTATATTAATGTTATTCCTGACATGTGTTGTGATATCTTGATAATCTGTTGTATATATGCGTGACTTGATCCTGGCGCATATATGATTGCTCGATTTATGTTCTTATAAATCGGGTGTGACAGATTGGTATCAGAGCCGTGTCGACTGTAGGACAAAGCCTAGATAGAACTGGTCGAGTTTAGGACTTCTTTTCGCTTGCTCTGCTTCCGCAAAACCAAACATTCATTTCTGCTTCTATTCCTTGAGTTTTAAGTCTTAGATTTGCTACCTCCCTTGTCTCTTCTGAGAGATAGCTTGAGCTTTCCGTAGACGTTGGCCTGAGTCGCCTAATCTTATAAGCTATAAGTTTAGGTTGTCCCGATGAAAATACGCTAGAACGAGTGTGTTAGTCGAGTGGTGTGATAAACTCGACTAAGTTGTGAACATTGAATGGTTGTTATTGTGCAAATGTATGATTTGGATCTTTGGTTGATTGCATAGTCTAGTAGTTAAATTTGTTCATGCAAATCGACCCTAACCCAACTTGAACTAAATAATAAAATTTGAGTCAGATCGTTGGGGGTAAAACCTATATTTCCTTCTCTCTGTCATATCTTTCTGAAGTTTCATTTCCGCAACTGCACAATATCTCGTTCTCATGAAATTTCGTTGTTGCAATCAGATGGTGAACACCAGGCGCACCGGTTCCGGTTCTGACCAGCAGGAGCAGAACAACCAGAGTACTGGTCAGCCGCTGCCGATGCCGCCACCACTGACCCCGGAGCAGTTCTTCCAGCTCCAGATGCAGATGATGGCGACCCTGAACAACACCGTTCAGGCTCTGCAGCAGATCCATGCTCAGCCACCACCTCCTCCGCCGCCTCAGCCCCGTGACAGGCGTGCGGATTTCCTGAGAGGTCACCCGCCGACCTTCTCTCACGCCACGGACCCACTCCAGGCGGACGACTGGCTTCGTTCGGTGGAGCGCCAGTTGGTTGTTGCACAGTGCGACGACCGGGAGCGAGTCCTTTACGCAGCAGGTCAGCTGCGAGGCTCCGCTCTTGACTGGTGGGAGTCCTACCCAGCTCGGGATCGTGATGCTCTCACGTGGGACCAGTTCCGTGAGCGTTTCAGGAACCATCACATTCCTGAGGGCATTATGAAGATGAAGCAGAAGGAGTTCCGTGCTCTTAAGCAGGTAAAATTAAATGGAATTCTCTACAATTTCTTTTGAGCTTGATCTATCCTTGATTCCCTTTGTAAGCCTGACGCATTGAGCGATTTCTATCCTTGCTATCGGTGTTTATCATTTCAGGGATCGATGACGGTGACGGAGTACCGTGACCGTTTCCTTCAGCTTGCCCGCTATGCCCCTGCTGACGTCGCTCGTGATAGCGATAAGCAGGAGTACTTCAAGGAGGGACTGGATGATCACATCCAGTATGCGCTGCTGAACCACCGCTTCGACAACTTCAACCAGCTGGTTGACGCGGCCCTCAACACCGAGCGCAAGCGCCGGGAGATTGAGGATAAGAAGAGGAAGATGGCTCCATCCTCTTCGGGCAGCAACACTCGTCCCCGCTATCAGCATCCGCAGCAGAGGCCGCCCCAGCAGTACCAGCAGCGGCAGCAGTTTCCGCCTCGTCCTCAGCAGCAGCAGCAGGAGGGACAGGGTCAGAGGCTTCCGGCGCCTCCGGCTCCACCAGCTCAGAGGCAGGGAGCGCCCACTCCTCCTCCTGGGCAGCAGGCCGCTGCATTTCCGCGAGTGTGCTTCCACTGCGGCGAGCCGGGGCACTACACCAATGTCTGTCCTCGGAAGGCGCAGGCAGGACAGCAAGGGCGTGCAGCTCAGCCCAAGGCCCCAGCTCAGGGCAGGGTGAACCACGTGACAGCCGAGTCAGCGGCCGATGCTCCTAACGTGGTTATTGGTACGTTCATGGTTAATGCCCATCCTGCTACAGTGCTTTTTGATACCGGTGCTACGCATTCTTTCATTACCCAGTCCTTTGTTGAGCATTATGGCATTCCTACTAGCACATTAAAGAGGTGCATGTTAGTATCTTCACCGGGAGGGCAGTTGAGGTCTCATGTCTTCTGTCCCAGAGTCAGTGTGGCCATAAGGGGGGTAGATTTCAGTGCAAATCTGATGGTGCTAGACACCAAGGGTATTGATGTGATCCTCGGGATGGAGACTCTTGCTAAGTGGGGAGTCCGGATAGATTGTGCTCAGAGGACGGTTCTTCTGTCAACACCGGATGGTCAGGAGGTCACTGTTGGAGCTACAGAGCCTTCTGGATTTCTTCATCAGATGGAGGCTAGACCCACGGATGGTATTTGCGTGGTGTCTGAATTCCCGGATGTCTTTCCGGATGATTTGCCAGGTATGCCGCCTGATCGCGACGTTGAGTTTTCTATTGATCTCTTGCCTGGCACAGCTCCTATTGCTAAGCGGCCCTATCGTATGGCACCCGTTGAGCATGAGGAGGTTAAGAAGACTGTCGACGAGTTGCTAGCCAAGGGCTATATCCGTCGGAGTTTCTCTCCTTGGGCTTTTCCTGTATTGCTTGTAGAGAAGAAGGATGGCGCGAAGAGAATGTGCGTCGATTATCGGGATCTGAATGCAGTCACTATCAAGAACAAGCATCCATTGCCCCGTATTGAGGATCTCTTTGATCAGCTTCAAGGTGCTTGTGTATTCTCGAAGATTGATCTGCGTTCGGGTTATCATCAGCTGAAGATTCGTCCTGAGGATATTCAGAAGACGGCATTCACTTGCAAGTATGGGCTATACGAGTATACGGTCATGTCCTTTGGCTTGACTAATGCTCCAGCTTTCTTCATGCATCTGATGAACAAGGTTTTCATGGATTATCTGGACACCTTTGTGGTGATATTCATTGACGATATCCTGATATATTCCAAGTCAGAAGCGGAGCATGAGAAACATCTGAGGCTCGTGTTGTAGAGGCTCGGAGAGCATAAGCTGTATGCCAAGCTCAGCAAGTGCGAGTTTTGGATCGACGAGGTTCCTTTTCTCGGTCATGTTATCTCCAAGGGAGGTATTGCTGTGGACCCCGGAAAGGTGAAGGATGTGCTTGACTGGGTTGTACCGCAGACAGTGAAGGAAGTCCGCTCTTTCTTGGGCTTAGCAGGTTATTATCGGAGGTTCATTGAGAATTTCTCCAAGATTGCGAAGCCTTTGACTTCCTTACTGGAGAAGGACGTGGGTTTCTCTTGGACTGATGAGCGTCAAAAGGCATTCGAGGAGCTGAAGAAGAGGTTGACTACGGCGCCAGTCTTTACTCTGCCAGACCAGAGCAGGAGGTTCACAGTGTATTGTGATGCTTCGAGGGATGGTCTTGGTTGCGTTCTGATGCAGGAAGGCAGAGTGATAGCTTATGCTTCGCGACAGTTGCGCCGGCACGAGCTGAACTATCCCACTCATGATCTGGAGTTAGCCGCAGTTGTGCATGCTCTGAAGATATGGAGGCATTACTTGTTTGGGCAGAGGTGTGATATTTACACCGACCACAAGAGCCTCAAGTATATTTTCACTCAGAGTGAGCTGAACATGCGGCAGAGAAGATGGCTGGAATTGGTCAAGGATTATGACCTGGAGATTCACTATCATCCGGGCAAGGCTAATGTTGTGGCAGATGCTCTGAGCAGGAAGAGCTATGTTAACATGGCCATGGCTTTTCAGATGCCTCAGGAGTTATGTGAGGAGTTTGAGCAGTTGAGCCTGGGTTTCTTGCATCACACCTCGAGTGCATCATTCGAGGCAGAACCCACGTTAGAGGCAGAGATCAGGCAGCATCAGAAGGAAGATAAGAAGCTGCAGGAGATTCGTGAGTTGCTCAAGATTGGCAAAGCTCCTCATTTCAGAGAGGATGATCAGGGTACCTTGTGGTACAAGGGTCGTATATGTGTGCCAGATGTAGCAGATCTCAGGAAGTTGATTCTGAGTGAGGCTCATGATACGGCGTATTCTATTCATCCTGGCAGCACGAAGATGTATTATGATCTCAAGGAACGATTCTGGTGGTATGGAATGAAACGTTCCGTTGCGGAGTACGTGGCTATCTGCGACACTTGTCAGCGTGTCAAGGCCGAGCATCAGAGGCCAGCAGGGTTATTGCAGCCGTTGAAGATTCCAGAGTGGAAATGGGAGGAGATCACGATGGACTTCATTGTTGGCTTGCCTCGTACTCAGAAAGGGTACAATTCCATATGGGTAGTAGTGGATCGGTTGACGAAGGTTGCTCACTTCATTCCGGTGAACACTACTTACTCCGGTGCTAGACTCGCAGAGTTGTACATCTCCAGGATCGTCTGTCTGCATGGTGTTCCAAAGAAGATTATATCTGATCGAGGATCTCAGTTCACTTCGCGGTTCTGGGAGCAGTTGCATGATTCGTTGGATACGAAGCTGCGCTTCAGTACTGCTTATCATCCTCAGACAGATGGGCAGACAGAGAGAACCAACCAAGTGTTGGAGGATATGCTTCGAGCCTGTGCTATTCAGTATGGTACCAGCTGGGATAAATGCCTGCCGTATGCAGAGTTTTCGTATAATAACAGCTATCAGGCCAGTCTGAAGAAATCCCCTTTCGAGGCTTTGTACGGTCGGAAGTGCAGGACTCCACTGTATTGGGATCAGATTGGCGAGAGGCAGGTGTTTGGTCCGGATATTGTTGAGGAGGCCGAACAGCTGGTACAGCAGGTGCGAGAGAATCTGAGGGTCGCTCAGACTCGTCAGAAGAGCTATGCGGATGTTCGTCGTCGAGATTTGACCATTGCAGTGGGTGATCATGTATATCTGAAGGTCTCGCCGATGAGAGGAATCCGCAGGTTTAATGTACGAGGGAAGCTAGCCCCTCGATACATCGGTCCGTTCAAGGTGTTGGAACGGAAAGGTGAGGTGGCATATCGTTTGGAGTTGCCTCCGAGTCTCTCTGGAGTGCACGATGTGTTTCACGTGTCTCAGCTGAAGAAGTGCTTGAGGGTGCCAGAAGAGCAAGCACCGATAGAAGGGTTAGATGTGCAGGAGGATCTGACTTACATCGAGCATCCGGTAAAGATTCTGGAGACATCAGAGAGAGTTACTAGAAACAAGAGGATCAAGATGTGCCGCGTTCAGTGGAGTCACCACACGGAGGATGAGGCTACTTGGGAGCGAGAAGATGAGCTGAGGAATACGTACCCCGATCTCTTTGCTAGCTAGCTTGTCCGAATCTCGGGACGAGATTCCTGTAAGGGGGGTAGATTTGTAACACCCTAAGGTAATTTCCTTAAATTTTAATGAAATTATTTGGACTTAAATAAATTTTCCAGGCTTTTCTTTAATTTTTGTGGCATTTAAAGCAATTTTATAACATAAGAAAATAAAATTTACTATAGGATCAACTTGCTTGTGCATTCATGCTGGAGCATATGTTTCTTTTGGTTGAGTGCATAGGAGTTGAATGCAAATCTAATTTGAATTCAACATAGTTTGGTTTAGTTTGAAAAAAAAATAGGAAATAGAAATCAGCTCGGCAGAGCAATTAGCTTGGCTTTTCTTTTCCTCCTGTGAACCGGCTCTCTCTTTCCTTCTTTCTCTCCGAACGGCTCTGGCCCTACCCGTCAGTCTCGTTTTCTCTCGTTAAATAGGCTTGATCCCCTTCTAGAAGCTAGCGGATCAGGCAAAGCTGTTGGCTGATCCGATCTTCCCGTGCAGTCGCAGGCGCACACGCCAAGAAACCTGACAAATAAAAGGCCTCGCCGCCCCTGTTGCCTAACTCAAACCTAAATCCTAGCGCTGCCGAGAGTCTGCTGCCGTCAGACCTTGCCAAGGCGCCGCCGCAGCTCTGCTGAAATTTCTGCCGTCCGAGCGTCTGTGCTGTTCTCCGTCGCGGTCCTACGATCTGCACTGCGCCACGCCACTGTTCCTCTGCAGCCGGTCCCACACCGCCGTTCTTCTGCGTTGCTCCTGCGTCTGATCCACGCCACCAAGCTGCTGCTTGCCGTTCTGACCAACCGCTCAGTGAGCCACCCAATCTCTCTCCTCTCACGCTAAGTTCTTTAATTATATCGGTTAGGCAGCTTCTTTGCTGTTTTTTTTGTATCGGTAGTCTAGCTGTTACGACCCGTAGATTAACTCAGCAGGCTGCTAGACTTGTCTTTAGGTCTGCCTCTCATTTTGGACGATACGTGGTTGCTTCTAGTGCAGGCTGTTCAGCCATTTTTGATCGGAGCTGTTAGCCTCTGTGCCGATTCATGAGACATGATGGTTACTGCCGATCCTTTGACCCTGTGGAGCTTTATAAAATTTGAACCCTCAGTCCAGCCCCAAAAGTTTTGCGTGTTAGCCCTGCGTCTAGCTTTTAATGACATTTAGACCCTCGGTTTGTGCGCAGAACCCCTTAGAACCCCAGTTTTCTTACAAATGGGTCCCTAGACCTTGTTTTAGCCCTAGATTTCGCGTCTTAGCTCCGTTTAGGGTGTTCTTTATATCCACGCGATCGTTACAACGCGTAGAATAATTCTAGGCCAGTTTTATATGCTGTTCTATTGTATTGGTGTACCGTTTCTTATATTTTGCTATTGTTTGCATGTGTGTGCATGTGTGGCCCATGTATTGCTGTTACGATCGTGAGTAGACGCGGAGCCTTTGGACGAGTACCAGGAGCAGCCATCTTCCGAGCAGTTCGAGCAGCAGCCGGGAGAGTACGAGGAAGGCAAGTATAACATGAACATCCTATCACCTTTTAATACAATTTCATATTGCATTTTAATACTGTATGCCTATAAGGATTTCCTAGCCACTTTATATCCTATGCATATATCCTTTGGGTTGCATTTTGGTTAGTTGTGCTAGGTTGCTGCGCTATAACATATCGTGGTCCTTTTTAATTAATTTGTTAATGATCTTATGCAACTTAATTCTGGAGCCGACCCTCTGTGCTGTGTGCTTGAGTGGTTTGTGCGTCCTTAAAAGATGTTTTGTTAGAAACATGGTTTAGGGGGCCAGCACGGTGCTTAGTGCTTGGTTGGCCACTCTCCATAAGGACCGGTTCATAGAGCGACAACCTGGGACAACCGCACAACCACAAGACTGGAATGGGACGGTCTTGACTTACTAATTAGGTCATTTTGGTTCGGGAGTAACTTACGTGCGTGGGCAAGAGGGGTGGTAGGCTTCAATGGTCCCTGCTCCTCCGGCTTGGTCTGTGCTGTGTGTCTTGTACCCCCGGAGGTGGGCCCCATCGTCGCTGATCCAGAATCCTTAGCGGTTACACCTTACCAACGTGATCCTTTGTAACGGTCTCGTAGTGCGCTTGCTAGCCATCTCACCTAAGGAAGTGTGATGAACAGCTAGCGTAGCTCACGACTTGTGGGTAAAGTTGTGCAACCTCTCGAGAGTGTAAAACTGATATATCAGCTGTGCTCATAGTCATGAGCGGCCCAGATCCTCCGTCTGATTAGTGGGGTTATCAACCTTTGGTTAGGGAGATTCCCCGGGTGGTTTTGGTTTGGATGGTTCTCAGTAGTTCTTAATTAATATTGGTTAATTCTTATGCAATCTAGGTTATGGTAATTCATCCACTTGTAGTAATTAGCTTTAATAAAATTTGCCAAGATTAAAAGCTAATGCAGTTGAGTCAGCTAACCTTAGAGCCTCATGCTCGTGTTATACTTGTTGAGTACGAGTTTGTACTCACACTTGCCTCTCTACTCTTCTGTTCTATTTTGGACATCTTCGACTGCTGCTCAGTGCCCGGCAACGTGGAGGATTACGTCAGCGGCTTCGACGACTTCTAGGCGTTTGTCTCTCAGTCGACGTCCCTGTGGCGCCCAGCTCTTCATGTATCTCTTTTACGCTTCCGCAACTCTTGAACCGATTCTTAATTCGGTTGTAATAAAATAATTCATTCATGATTCGTTTACGATTTATATTAATGTTATTCCTGACATGTGTTGTGATATCTTGATAATCTGTTGTATATATGCGTGACTTGATCCTGGCGCATATATGATTGCTCGATTTATGTTCTTATAAATCGGGTGTGACATTCACCTTGGGGTTGTTCTGCTCTCTTTGTCAAAAAGAAAGACAATAGCCTAAGGCTATGTGTCGATTACCGTCCACTCAATGCGGTTACCATAAAAAATAAGTACCCTCTTCCCCGCATTGACATTTTGTTCGATCAGCTAACCGGAGCTAAGGTCTTCTCTAAGATTGACTTACGCTCTGGTTATCATCAGATCAAGATTAGGCCTTGTGACATTCCAAAAACGGCCTTCTCGACCAGATATGGACTTTATGAATATCTGGTTATGTCATTTGGACACTAATGCACCGGCATATTTCATGTATCTCATGAATTCAGTATTCATGCCAGAACTCGATAAATTCGTCGTGGTCTTCATTGATGACATTCTAATATACTCCAAAACTAAAGAAGACCATGCTAATCATTTACGTGTCGTTCTTCAACGACTAAGTGATCATCACCTTTATGTCAAATTCTCGAAATGTGAATTCTGGCTGGATAGTGTGAAATTTTTAGGACACACTGTCTCTAGTAAAGGTATATCGGTTGATCCAACCAAAGTCCAAGAGGTTATGGACTGGAAACCTCCAACTTCAGTCCATCAAATCCGAAGTTTTCTTGGATTGGCGGGATACTATCGCCGATTCATTCCAGACTAAATAGCTAAACCCATGACTGAGCTATTAAAGAAAGAAGTTAAATTCTGCTGGAATGATAAGTGTGAGGAAGCATTTCACACCTTGAGAACACTTCTGATGACTGCCCCAATACTAGCTCAGCCAGATAGCACTCAACCTTTTGATGTCTATTGCGATGCTTCCGGAATTGGCATTGGTTGTGTCCTTATGCAAAACAATCGGGTCATTGCCTATGCATCAAGAGCACTTCGGACTCATGAGCAAAATTATCCAACACATGATCTTGAATTGGCAGCAGTTATCCATGCTCTCAAGATCTGGAGACATCATCTTATGGGCGCTAAGTGTAATATCTACACTGACCATAAGAGCCTCAAGTATATTTTCACTCAAGCTGACCTAAATATGAGGCAAAGGTGTTGGTTAGAATTGATTAAAGACTATGACCTTGAGGTACACTACCATCCAGGCAAAGCTAATGTGGTTGCGGATGCTCTTAGCCGCAAAGCACACTGTCATTGTTTATCCATAGCAACTTTCAGTGACACTCTCTACCATCAGATGAGAAAACTCAATTTAGAGATCATTCCTCAAGGTAGTCTGAATCTACTATCCATTGAGTCTACTCTTCGAGATAGAATCATCATGTCGCAACTACATGATGAGGGTATCAAAATTATCAAATCAAAGCTATCTCTAGGAGAAGCCAAATATAAGTGTTTTCACACTGATCATCAAGGAACATTATGGTTCAACAATCGAATTGTTGTACCTAAAGATCATCAGCTTCGCAAGCAAATCCTTGATGAAGCACATCTATCCAAGTTCTCTATTCATCCTGGTAGCACCAAGATGTATCAAGATCTACGACAACATTTTTGGTGGACCAGAATGAAAAGAGAAATCGCTAAATATGTATCCGAGTGCGATACATCCCAGAGAGTCAAAGCCAGTCATCTTAAGGCATCTGGTACACTTCAGCCATTACCCATTCCGTCATGGAAATGGGAAGACATTAGCATGGATTTTATTGTTGGTCTTCCCAACACATCTCAAAAGCATGACTCCATATGGGTAATCATTGATAGACTCACAAAAACCGCTCATTTTCTTCCTGTGCATACCACTTATTCAACTAAGAAGTATGCAGAGATCTATCTAGATCAAATCGTTCGATTGCACGGTGTTCCTAAAACTATCATCTCTGATAGAGGACCCCAGTTCATTGCACGTTTCTGGGAACAGTTACAATCAGCTCTTGGATCCAAACTGATACGAAGTTCTGCGTATCATCCTCAAACGGATGGACAGACTGAGCGAGTTAATCAAACTCTTGAAGACATGCTCCGAGCTTGTATTATTCACTATGGTACAAGCTGGGACAAATGCCTTGCTCTAGCTGAATTCTCTTATAACAATAGTTACCAAGCTAGTCTTCAAATGGCTCCTTTTGAAGCGTTATACGGTCGCAGATGTCGAACTCCTTTAAGTTGGTCTGAGACCGGAGAACGCAAAATCTTCGGACCAGACCTAGTCGTTGAAGCCGAAGATAAGGTTAAGGTTATTCAATCTAATCTTAAAACCGTTCAGTCCAGATAGAAAAGCTACGCAGATAAGAGGAGAAAACCTCTGCAATTTCAAGTAGGAGATTTTGTCTATCTTCGAGTATCTCCTACCAAAGGTGTCCAACGTTTCGGTATAAAAGGGAAGTTAGCACCCCGATATGTCGGACCTTTCAAAATTCTCAATGTTTGTGGCCCAGTGGCTTACAAACTCCACCTTCCATCTCAATTGGCTGCTATTCACGATGTTTTCCATGTTTCTCAACTTAAGAAATGCGTCAAAGTACCCACGGAAATCGTTGAGACGTGTGCTATTGAGATTGAACCCGATCTATCATACATCGAACAGCCTCTTAGAATCTTGGATACCAAAGAAGACTCACCAGAAGAAGGATAGTTAAGATGTATAAAATCTTATGGGATCATCACACCGAGGAAGAAGCAACTTGGGAGACGGAATCCTATCTTCAACGGAATTTTCCGAATTTCCTTCAAGCCAATCCTCAAATCTAATCATCTGATTCCATTCAGCTTCGGAATCTCGGGACGAGATTCTTTTTAGGGGGGAAGGCTGTAACATTCAGGTAATTAGAAATATAGACACTAGGTAGTAGTGTGATAAAAGTATGCTTGTTATGAAACATACAAATTGTATAAAGAACTAGGGGTATATTTGTAATTTATGAATTATATAAGTACTTGAGTGTAATTGGGTAAAAGTACTATTAAGTGTCAAATTTAAATGACCATAGAGAAGAAAGGTACAAAAGTTAAGTTAAAACCCAAGCAAAATAGACTCTATATGAAACTAAGGACCTATATGTGTAATTAACACAAATATTTAAGGGTTTACATGTGAAATGATTGAAGTATAAAAGTAAAATTCAGATTTACTTAAGGGTTAATGTGTAAAAATACAAGTAATCATGACAAACCAGAAAAATTGTAAACATGCCAAAAATTTGATCAAATTTAGGTGGACAAAAACAAATTTAACTTAAATTCCATCTTTGTTTCAAAATGCAATCTAAATAGCTGTAAACTTTGAGTTTCTGAACCCAAGCCCTAAAGCAATGTTGTGGAGTTTGAAAAACTCTACAACTTTCATGTTGAGCATTTTCTCATTTGACCTTTGTAGCAGTGAGAAATTTTAGTTTACTGAGAGGCCCCTACATTTTTTGGAAATCACAAACCAGTCCCCCGGACCTCTCCCCTCTCTTCTTCTTCCTCCCGCACGTGGGTCCTGCTCTGTTCGGCTCTGCCGCCGGCAGCGCTTCACCGCCGCCGCAGCGCCACCTCCTGCTGGGATCGCTTCCACGCGTCGCCCTCTTCCTTCCCAGTTCAGTTCCTCTTCCCTGGTGGCCTCCCGCGCACGCGCCACGACTACCCCGAGCCTCCGCCGGCTGCCACCTCCTCGTCGCCGTGGAGAGCTCACCGCAGCGCCTTAATTCCCTGTCTCCCACGCGAAACAGCATCCCCTTGACGCCTACGCTCTATTCCGCTAGTTCCAGTACTCAATTTCGGGCGCTCGACCCACATTCCACCGCCGCCGTCTCCTCTTGCTCCGGCCGCGCACGGTATTCCCATGGACAGCCAGCACCAGACCTCCTCCGCCCCAATCCATCCTCGTGCAAGCTTCCCCGATGCTCGCTCGTGCTCCTTGACCACCTGTTGCCTCCCAATTTCAACTAGAGCCTTGTGGCAGAACCAACCTGAATTATACCGGATCAAGTACGTGAGTCCACCCTGAGGGCTCCAACATGCTTCAAACGGTATAATCCCTTGGCCTGTCGGGTAACGTCCCGATAAACCACCGATACACAGGATCAAATAAGGTTACCTCACACGAAGGTGAGTCCAGAGATACAGTCACCATCATATTTTACATCACAGGGAATTACATTACAAGAGTTTCTAAAAGCAGTACGATGTTTCAAATCTAGATAAATCATTACAAACTGTTAAGGTTATAGTTTTTGGCAGCGGAAAACATACGCGATGATCTACAGCATGTCGTCAAGACGGATGTCATGCTAAGCCCGGGCATGACATCACTCGATATCATCAGTGTTGGCCGAGGACGGATCCCATTCCACGGACCAATCAACTGGAAGAGCACAGGGCCAAGGCAAGGGAAGAGTAGGGTCTTCAAAGATATTACCTGAAAAACATAAAGCTAGCAAGGCTGAGTATACTAATACTCAGCAAGGCTTACCCGAAATTGGGTATACTTAGCCCATAACTAGACCATGAAAGCTTTAATGGGGTTTTGGGTTTTGTTTCGGCTGAAAAGCAACAAAGAGTAGATCCTTACTTTCATATTTTAGCTTTCAGATTCTAGTTCCTTTAACCATTCTAGGTAAGCACCTACAACTACTCAAGCAAGGTAGAGTCTTTTTAAACATGCATCAGCATTACTTATGAATACATTGCTCTTGTTACTCTATGTGGTAAAAGAGTTAAGCAGTCTCAATCTTCGTGAGAAACGGACGATTCTGAATCGAATTTCAACCCTTGCAAGGTAAACCTAACTCACACGCTTGGAATATCCAATGATGATTCCGAAGCAACCGTTTGCCTTTCATTCCGGGTTGTCGAACAATGCCACCACAAGCGACTGTAGGACCATACGCACATCCAATGTGCAGGACATACGTCTGTAGCGCGACTACATGACCGTACTCCTGTCTGCTCTGCAGAACGCACTCCCACAGTCGGTGCGTGTAAACATAAAATAAAAGTCGAGTGGTGGGAGACGAGTCCACTTGCCGGGCCGATTGGTTACTAGGCTTACCGCTTACCATATTTCGCGGCATGTGGCTAGTACTTTCAAACGCTTAACTGCCACTACCACACACTGTGACCTTAACCAAATTCCCCAACACAGATGGGGTATCCTTTCCTTCCATGATGCTACACATAACCCCGTCCGTCATCCTTATAGTGATTGCAGAATTGTAATCAATCAATTCCTATATCGCGCGAGTGATAGGAAATCACCCGACTTCTACCGGTCCTATTAGCATAGCACTAGTCGGACTTAGTTTCTAGTATTCAGTACATTGGTTCCTAGGGAAATGCATCTATGGTTTTCAGACAACTCCTAAGAACTTAATGCACAAGTATACAACTATATATAGAGGTAAATTGCAGTGTAAATAAGATACTGGGTTTATGTCCGGGGCTTGCCTTTACTGGTGGGGCTGGAGTCAGGGATGTTAGTATTATTATCTTCCGAACTTGGGTTCGGGCCTTCAGAGAATCTTGCAACAACGTTCGCATCGTCTTCAGAAACATCCTCTGCAGATTCCTAGCAGATCTTGTAGGTACCGTCTACGGAAGTAGTCATATCTACATGCAATGCAACATTACATTCAAAGTGTGTACATAAACCTATTTTACTTCATGATAAAGTTGCAATCCAATACTCATTTAACATACTACTCACAAAACAATCAAAAAGATCAGAAACTAACTTGGGTAGAGCTTTAGTTGGACAACTGATTAAAATTGGCTATTTGTTAAAGGTTACAACAGAGCCAATTGGAAACAACAGGGGTTCAGCTGATAGAATTAGCAAATGAGGGAGCTATCTTACACAGTATTAGGAAATCGGCTGATTTTGGTTTGGAAGAGAAATCGGCAGGAGCGGTCTCTGTGTATGATTAGAGGGGATTAGCCGATTTGGGTTCACCTGAGGTTAAAACGGTTGATATGGATAGGAATGCTAAAGGTACAATACTTAGAGGATAGAACAAGGAAGGATCTTACCAATTGGATTATCAGCATGTTTTTGGTCTATTCGATTGGTTGGTGCATTGGCCTTGGTCTTAACCGATTCATGTGCATCAGGTCTAGCCAATTGGAGGTTTACTGGTGCTAGCTGATTGGCTAAAGCTGTATCGGCTGTGCCTAACAGAGATTCTTACTGTGCTAACTTGCTGATCTGTGGTGGTGTGCTTCGGCGGGTGCAGCCGATATGTCATCTAACCGGATGTCTAGCTGATCACTGCGCGCATAGGCTTAGTCGATTTGTGTTTTTAGCAAACTAGTCGATCTGTGAACATCGGCACGCTAGTCGATCAGTGTAGCAACTATTCAATATTGGAAGTCGCCGATTGTGCAACAACTACTCGACTCGTGTGACATGTAACTATCCGATTGAGCTTTGGTAAACTAGTCGAGAGTGTGAACATCAGCCGAGCTGATATGTGCGCATGTGCTAGATTTGTGAATCGGCACAAAGTAGCCGATCAGTGTATTGGTAGACTAGTCGAACTATGTATTCGTACGGTTTGGCCTCGGCGTGTTCAGCCGATTGGTGGGTCGGCTGTGTAGCTGGTTTCCATCCTTAATGTTCTTCTATATCTACTGGGCAATATCAGTCGTGTAGCTGATTGTCCTACTCTGCACTAATGGTGCTTAACTGAGATGTGCTTAAGTGTTATCCTAGGTAACTAGGTGTGGTTGCATCGATTTGATTACGTCAGTACAACAATTGAGTGACATCTAGCCGATGGGGCCATCTAAACTGGATCCGTTACAAGAACCAGGTGGAATAGGACATTAACATCGGACCTAAGCTGATGAGACTACAAATATGGAACTAGACTAAAGAGAATGTGGCCGATGGGCTGGTGTCGATAGATGGGTAGCTAAAGAGGGCGTGAGGTTGATGGGCATACAGCTGATGGGTGTCCTACGGGTGTGTAGTCAGAAGACATATGGTCGATAGGTATGTGTCCTATGGGTATATTGCTAAAGGGGTGCATGGTCAACATCTCAGTCGATAAATCGGTTGATATAAGTGTGCTGACAGAGAAGGTTAACCAAACATCACAACAGTCTGCCATAGGGGCAGCAAGCACATCAGGCATGGTGCACAATTTAACTTCAGTCAATCTATCGCAAGGACTTTGGCTACCAAGAGCTAATTAAGTCTAGTGTCACACCACCAGCAGGTTAAATATAAATCAAATGTTTCACTTGCAGATTAGACTTCTCATCTGTTTTACAGTTGCACAACAAGTCTAATTAAGATTCGAACAAGTGGCACAAGAATCATATTGTAACAACAAGCACACATGACTAAATATAGCTTTAAGTGGTTCATAATTTATTCCAGATCGTACATAATGACTCAAGTGTCACAAGGTCTCAGGTATGTTAGCTAAGTTGTACTGGGGTTACGAGCTAGTTTTAGCAAGCATACAAACAATATCACGCATAAGCAATCAACTTTAAAGCACATGCTCAGAATCTAAGCAGCCGCACAGAGACACTTGTTGTAACCATAACTCATGTTATAATTATCCAACAAGGGTAACATGACTTACTCGGGAACAAGAATTAGCTACTGAAATTAACAGGTAGGAAAGCACCTCTTAGTAACACTCAAAAAGAAAACTATATCTAGGAACCAAATAAATGCAACAACTTGACATGCAGCAAGGATCTGGTAGCACAGATTAACTTGCATGATAACATACTGATAAGGAGTGTAAAAACAATTTACCAGCATTTATTGCCAACCTAAAGTATTTATTTTAGCCTCAACAAGACAAACTGAACAAAAATAGATTTACAAACATGCACATAGTTTCTGGGCATGAAATTTTTACAGTGAACTAAACATGTTGAAGCAAAACTAAGGTAAAATTTTTAGCATTAAACATGAAGGAATGCAGCTAGAATTAAATTATGAACTTTCTATCAACATACAACAAAAAGTACTCGAATTCTAAGTAAATGAACAGTAAAGTACTCGAACTTTTTACACAAAGCTACTCATGGGACATACAACCTAGGTTCCAAAATTCAGCCACAACACATGCATATAACATGAGATACAAATAAAACACTCATTTCCTAATATTTAATCTACATCAGAAAATATATACCTACAGCTCAAACTTCCTAAATAAAAGTAGTCGAATTTTACTTAAGGATTCCAACAAAACTGGTTTGGCATTTTTCTGATTTTTCTATGATTTACTACGATTTTTCAAAGTTTCAGCCAAAGATTTCAAAAAGATCCAGCGCGATACTATTCATCTGAGTCATGGTTTGTGCAGATAGGCCCCTGGAATTCTTTTTATTGTTGTATGGGGTCCCTGGTCACGATTTTTGGAACAGAGAAAGTTCAGGGAGCTCGATTCCGGCGATGGGGTGCTTCCCGGAGGCGAGGGATAGGCGGGGGAGCATGAGGGACACGAGGGCTACCTTTGGATGGGCTCGGGTGACGCCGGGGTGGCTGGAGGAGGGCCGACGACGGTGACAGTAACTTGCCAATGGTGGCAGTGGTGCTCCCGCGAGCTCCGGCGAGCGGAGTTGATGGGGAACAGGTGGAGGAGCTTCAAGGGGCTGGGGGCAAACGATTTTGGGGGTCAGCTCGAGAGAAGAGAGGCCGGAGGGGCGAGCTCGGCGTGGGATGGTTGAGCAGCAACAATGGAGGGCGATGGTGGTTTTTGGTAGTGCGACCGTGAGCTAGAACTAGCCTTTTATAGGCCGTAGAGATAGAGGAGAGTGGAAAGGGCGCAATGCCGCGGCCCTGGGTGGTTGCGTTGATGCGGTGGGCGGCGAGCAGAAGTGCCGGCGAGACCGGGCGGCACTGGCAGTGCCATAGGCAACGTGGCACTCAGCGAGGGGGCCAGCAAGAAGAGCTAGGACGGTAGCTGGGCTAAGGAGCGACGCGTGGAGTGGCTAGAAGCTAGAGGTGGCGCCGAGGAGCGGCCGAGGCTCAGCACATGGCCGGGGAAGCGGCGCTGACACCGGCGGCAGAGGAGCAGCGGGGGAAGCAGAGGAGGTGCCAGAGGAGGAAGAAGAGAGGAGGGGGTCCGAGGGGCTTCGTTGGAAAAAGCAAAAACTTCAGGGACTTCACTATAAACAGAAATTTCCCAGTGATCCAAAGCTCTGATGAGAAAATGGTCAAAATAAAAGTTGTAGAACTTTTCAAATCCTATAACTTTGCTTTAGGGCTCAAGTTCAGAAACCTAAAGCACACTGTGTTATTTTACCATTTTGCTCTCAACTTAAAAATTACATAAGTTTTGTCCTAATGGTATAAATCTTATGAACTTTTGGGCTTATTTGCAAGCATTTAAAGCTGGTAATGATTACTTTCACCTTTTTCACTTTGACCCTTGGTAATTTTTGAATATTACTTTTATACTTCAACTAATTTACATAAAAGAACTTGTATTTTCATAAATTATATAAACATCCTTATTATGAAATTACCTCCCATCCAAAAACATTTTGCAAAAACAACCCTAGGTTTTCTATAATTATAAAAATACCCTTTTTATGTGCATTTAAATTTTTTAAAAGCTTTACTTAAACACACATAAGCTTTACACCACAAGCACATACTTCACACTAACAAATAATGTGCCTAATTTACAAGGACTTGAACTGTCACAGCCTTCCCCCCTAAAAAGAATCTCGTCCCGAGATTCAGGACGAAAGATTCTTAATGGAAGAGAAGCAAATCACCCATCAAAAGTGGCAAGAAGCAATCACACCAGAGAAGATTGATGTAGATGGTAAAAGCCGTTGGAGTATGATAGAGATGAGTATGACGAGAGCATGGATAGATTGTATATGGAAGAGTATGACGAGAGAAGAGAAAGAAAGGTGATCAAGTTCTCATAGAGCTAAGATCACAACATGAGGACGATAAATGTCGGTGATATTCATCACAAAACTTATGGATAGCAAGTGAGGATTGCACGAGAGATTGATAAGTGATGTTTGAAACATTCCTGCTCAGAGTTTATTACCTGAATGATTTGGATGATGTTGATTTCAAAACATGCATATTTATACTGATGCAATCAAGGAGGAATGATAAAATGCTCCAACTCAAAGTGCAATGCTTGGTATATAACCATGAACATGATGCACTATGGTAATGTATGGTTACTATGATGGTGCAACACAAGGATAGAGGATTCCATGCACGAACGAAAGGGTGCATATGACACAATGCAATTACCATGATGCAATGCTTACACCATGATGCAAGGGTGACGATGCTTGCAATGTGTGCACGTAAGAAATGCATAGAGTAGGATGCATGAGTTGATGATGCACATGACTCGCACCCTACAATCGTTCTCTCGTAACTAACACCTGGGTAGTTCTATATCCTTGAGCGAGGATCAAAAGTTAGGACACTAGTAAGGTTGCATAAGAAAAGATTGCAGTGGGGTTACGTCACATATATCTAGTCACCAGTGCGCTCCTAATGGCTCAATCATATGGCTGCAGCGCACATGAGGCCTTAGGTTCCGACACGGCATCATGGTTATGTGATTAAACACCACCACAAAAGAGGAATAACAACCCTGTAGTGCCAACAGCAACAAGATAGACTTAGGAAACTGTAACACCCTAAGGTAATTTGCCCTAATTTTAAGGAATTTATTTGGGCTTAAATAAATTTTCCAGGGTTTTCCCTAATTTATCTCGCATTTAAAGTAATTTTATAACGCGAGTAATTAAAATTTATTATAGGATCAAATTGTTTGTGCATTCATGCTGCAGCATTATTTTCCTTGTGTTGAATTTATAGAGTTGGATTCAAATTCATTTGAATTCCAATAGGTTTGTTTGAATAGATTGAGTGAAGGAAAGAAAAAGGAGAAGGAATAGAAGAAGCCAGCCCAAACCCTCTCTCCCAGCCCGGCCCAGTTCCCACTCCCCTCTCTCTTCCCCTCGGGCTTTCCCCTCTCCCCTCCCCGCACGGCCCAGCAGCCGGCCCAGCTCCTGGTCACACCCCTCTTCCTTTTCCCTTGCTGCCAGCTCGGGCCCACATGTCGGCGCCTCTCTTCTTCCCAGCCAGAACGCGTCTCCCTTTCCTTCTCTCTCCCTCTGACCAGCGGTCCCCACCGGTCAGACTCCTCTTCTCCCTCGCATCTCTCCCCTGTTCTCTCCCCCGTTCTCCCCTCGCCGACCCGGCGCACCCGTCCCTGGGCGTGGCCCCGCCCCGCTGCCCCCTGGACCCACTTCTCCACACCGCGCCCGTCTAGATGCGTCTGGAAGCTACCCGAGCTCGGATGAGGTTCAAGCGGCAACCGCCCGCGGGATGCGCGGCACCCGTTGGATCGGTGGCCCGCACGCCGAGGACCGCCCCCCCTTCTTAGCCGCGACAGCTTCCTCACGTTCCCTCTCAGCCGCTTTTGCCTTCCCCAGTTTTCCCCAAGTCTCGCAGCGCCGCTCCGCCGTTTGACCCGGGGGCAACGCCGCCGTCGACCGGGCCCGCGCCGTCGCAATTCTCACCGGCGCCACCAGTCCCCGACCGCTCGTCACCGTCTTAGTTTCCAGGGGAGGTAAGGAACGCGCCGAGCCCTTCTTCCCTCCCTATTTCCCTCTGCGCATGGCCATCCCCCGTGCCGCCGTGATCCCGTGCCGCCTCCGTCGTGGGAAGCCCCAACCCTAGCCCTAAATTGTTTTCCTGAGCGTCTAGGTGTGTTCAGCGCATCGTGCTCTACCTCCAGGACTTGATGTTGTTCAAAATGGGGGCCAGATGGCCGAGTTCGGTCACCTCCGGTGAAGCGCCACCGCGGGGGTGGTCGCCGGCGAGCAATCGCCGCCCCCGGGCTTCCCCTTTTCCCTGAGCCGTCCGATCGGTGGTGAACGGGCAAGAGTAGATCGCGCTAGGAGTAGTTCAGGACCGCAGGATCTAGATCCAACCGTCCCAATTAGAAGATTCCGGTTCGGGTTGAGGGAGATGCAGGACCGTCAGATGTAGAATGGGCGATCGGGATTAGATCCGTTTAAGTATAGGTCAGGAGCGTTGGATCCAGATCCGACGGTCACCGAGCGCGCGTACCCCTTCGCGGGTTGGATCTAATCAGGGCCGTCGGGATTGGATCTGACGATCCAGAACAGAAGATACCGTTTAAGCCCATTAGTTTTGCTAAAGAGCCCCTGCCTTTTGGAGAAATCAACCCGCGGTTCCCTGTAGTTTAAAAATAATTACGATCAGGTCCTTTTCTTTCCGTTTGACCCCCTGAGCTTTCCAGTTTTCATGCCCGCAGTCCAGCCCTAGGGTTTTTAGTCGTCTAGCCCCTGTGTCTACCCTTTAATCATGTTTAGGTCCCTAGTTTTTGTCCAGAACCCCCTGGAAGTTCTGTTTTTCTCGCAAATAGGTCCCTGGACCTTGTTTTAAGCGTAGTTTTCGCGTTTTAGCTCCGTTTTAGGTGCTCTTTATATCCACGCGATCGTTGTAACATGTAGAATAGTTCTAGGCTAGTTTTATGTGCTGTTCTATTGTATTGGTGTACTATTTCTTATATTTTGCTATTATTTGCATGTGTGTGCATGTGTGGCCCATGTATTGCTGTTACGATCGTGAATAGACGTAGAGCCACCGGAGCAGTACCAGGAGCAGCCATCTTCCAAGCAGTTCGAGCAGCAGCCGGGAGAGTATGAGGAAGGCAAGTATAACATGAACATCCTATCACTTTTTAATACAATTTCATACTGCATTTTAATACTGTATGCCTATAAGGACTTTTCTAGCCACTTTATATCCTTTATATATATCCTTTGGGTTGCATTTTGGTTAGTTGTGCTAGGTTGCTGCGCTATAACACACTTGGTCCTTTTTAATTAATTTGATAATGATCTTATGCAACTTAATTCTGGAGCCGACCCTCTGTGCTGTGTGCTTGAGTGGTTTGTGCGTCCTTAAAAGATGTTTTTGTTAGAAACTTGGTTTAGGGGGCCAGCACGGTGCTTAGTGCTTGGTTGGCCACTCTCCATAAGGACTGGTTCATAGAGCGACAACCTGGGACAACCGCGCAACCACAAGACTGGAATGGGACGGTCTTGACTTACTAATTAGGTCATTTTGGTTTGGAAGTAACTTACCTGCGTGGGCAAGAGGGGTGGTAAGCTTCAATGGTCCCTACTCCTCCGGCTTGGTCTGTGCTGTGTGTCTTGTACCCCCGGAGGTGGGCCCCATCGTCGCTGATCCAGAATCCTTAGCGGTTACACCTTACCAACATGGTCCTTTGTAACGGTCTCGTAGTGTGCTCGCTAGCCATCTCACCTAAGGAAGTGTGATGAACTACTAGCGTAGCTCACGACTTGTGGGTAAAGTTGTGCAACCTCTCGAGAGTGTAAAACTGATATATCAGCTGTGCTCACAGTCATGAGCGGCCCAGATCTTCCTTTTGATTAGTGGGGTTATCAACCTTTGATTAGGGAGATTCCCCGGGTGGGTTCGGTTTGGATGGTTCTCAGTAGTTCCTAATTAATATTGATTAATTTCTTATGCAATTGGGTTATGGTAACTCATCCACTTGTAGTAATTAGCTTTAATAAAATTTGCCAAGACTAAAAGCTAATGCAGTTGAGTCAGCTAGCCTAGAGCCTCATAGTTTGTGTTATACTTGTTGAGTACGAGTTTGTACTCACCCTTGCCTCTCTTCTCTTCTGTTCTCTTGGATATCTTCGACTGCTGCTCAGTGCCCGGCAACGTGGAGGATTACGTCAGCGGCTTTGACGACTTCTAGGCGTTTATCTCCCAGTCGACGTCCCTGTGGCGCCCAGCTCTTCATGTATTCATTTTACGCTTCCGCATTCTTTGAACTGATTCTTGATTCAGTTGTAATAAAGATATTCATTTTATAATTTATACGCTTTTATTCGTGACATGTGTTGTGATATCTTGATGATCTGTTGTATATATGCGTGACTTGATCCTGGCGCATATATGATTGCTCGATTTATGTTCTTATAAATCGGGTGTGACAGATTGGTATCAGAGCCAGGTTGACTGTAGGACAAAGCCTAGATAGAACTGGTCGAGTTTAGGACTTCTTTTCGCTTGCTCTGCTTCCGCAAAACCCAAACATCCATTTTTGCTTCTATTCCTTGAGTCTTAAGTCCTTGATTGGTTATCCCTCTCCTGTCTTCTCTGAGAAATAGCTTGGGTTTTTTCCGTAGACGTTGGCCGGAGTGTCTAACCCTATAAGCTGTAAGTTTAGGCTGTCCCGATAAAAATACGCTAGAACGAGTGTGTTAGTCGAGTGGTGTGATAAACTCGACTAAGTTGTGAATATTGAATGCTTGTTATTGTGCAAATGTTTGATTTGGATTTTTGGTTGATTGCATAGTCTAGTAGTTAAACGTGTTCATGCAAAACGAGCCTAACCCAACTGGAACTAAATAATTTGAGTTAGATCGTTGGGGGCAAAACCTATATTCCTTACTCTGTGTTATATCCTATCGAAGTTTTATTTCCGCAGCTGCACAATATCTCCTTATAAATTTTTGTTTGTTGCAATCAGATGGTGAACACCAGGCGCACTGGTTCCGGTCCTGACCAGCAGGAGCAGAACAACCAGAGTACTGGTCAGCCGCTGCCGATGCCGCCACCACTGACCCCGGAGCAGTTCTTCCAGCTCCAGATGCAGATGATGGCGACCCTGAACAATACTGTTCAGGCACTGCAGCAGATCCATGCTCAGCCACCGCCTCCTCCGCCACCTCAGCCTCGTGATCGGCGTGCGGATTTCCTGAGAGGTCATCCTCCGACCTTCTCTCACGCCACGGACCCACTCCAGGCGGACGACTGGCTTCGTTTGGTGGAGCGCCAGTTGGTTGTTGCGCAGTGCGACGACCGGGAGAGGGTTCTGTACGCAGCAGGGCAGCTGCGAGGCTCCGCTCTCGACTAGTGGGAGTCCTACCCGTCTCAGGACCGCGACTCTCTCACCTGGGTCCAGTTCCGTGAGCGTTTCAGGAACCATCACATTCCTGAGGGCATTATGAAGATGAAGCAGAAGGAGTTTCGTGCCCTTAAGCTGGTAAATTGGGATGGAATTCTCTGCAATTTCTTTTGAGCTTGATCTATCCTTGATCTCTTTTCATGAGCCTGACCTATTGGGCGATTTCTATCCTTGTTATCTGTGTTTGTTATTTCAGGGATCTATGACGGTGACGGAGTACCGTGACCGTTTTCTTCAGCTGGCCCGCTATGCCCCTGCTGATGTCGATCGTGATAGTGACAAGCAGGAGTACTTCGAGGAGGGACTAGATGATCACATCCAGTATGCGCTGCTGAACCACCGCTTCTGGTTGGCGCAGCCCTCAACACCGAGTGTAAGCGCCGGGAGATTGAGGATAAGAAGAGGAAGATGGCTCCATCCTCTTCGGGCAGCAACACTCGTCCCCGCTATCAGCATCCGCAGCAGCAGCAGCAGAGTCCGCCCCAGCAGTACCAGCAGCGGCAGCAGTTTCCTCCTCATCCTCCGCAGCAGACAGGGCAGGGTCAGAGGCTTCCAGCGCCTCCGGCTCCACCAGCTCAGAGGCAGGGAGTGCCCACTCCTCCTGCCGGGCAGCAGGCCGCTGCACTTCCTCGAGTATGCTTCCACTGCGGCGAGCCGGGGCACTACGCCAACGTCTGCCCTCGGAAGGCGCAGGCAGGACAGCAGGGGCGTGCAGCACCGCCCAAGGCCCCAGCTCAGGGCAGGGTGAACCACGTGACGGCCGAGTCAGCGGCCGAGGCTCCTAACGTGGTTATTGGTACATTCATGGTCAACACCCATCCTGCTACAGTGCTTTTTGATACTGGTGCTACGCATTCTTTCATCACCCAGTCTTTTGTTGAGCATCATGGCATTCCTACTAGCACATTAAAGAGGTGCATGTTAGTATCTTCACCGGGAGGGCAGTTGAGGTCTCATATTTTCTGTCCCAGAGTCAGTGTGGCCATAAGGGGGGTAGATTTCAGTGCGAATCTGATGGTGCTAGACTCCAAGGGCATTGATGTGATCCTTGGGATGGAGACTCTTGCCAAGTAGGGAGTTCGGATAGATTGTGCTCAGAGGACTATTCTTCTGTCAGCACCGGATGGTCAGGAGGTCACTGTTGGTGCCACAGAGCCTTCTGCATTTCTTCATCAGATGGAGGCTAGACCCACGGATGGTATTCGCGTGGTGTCTGAATTCCCGGATGTCTTTCCGGATGATTTGCCAGGTATGCTGCCTGATCGCGACATTGAGTTTTCTATTGATCTCTTGCCTGGCACAGCTCCTATTGCTAAGCGGCCCTATCGTATGGCACCTGTTGAGCATGAGGAAGTTAAGAAGACTGTCGACGAGTTGCTAGCTAAGGGTTATATCCGTCGCAGTTTCTCTCCTTGGGCTTTTCCTGTATTGCTCGTAGAGAAGAAGGATGGCGCGAAGAGAATGTGCGTCGATTATCGGGATCTGAATGCAGTCACTATCAAGAACAAGCATCCGTTGCCCCGTATTGAGGATCTTTTTGATCAGCTTCAGGGTGCTTGTGTATTCTCGAAGATTGATCTGCGTTCGGGTTATCATCAGCTGAAGATTCATTCTGAGGATATCCCGAAGACGACATTCACCTGCAAGTATGGGCTATACTTGTATACGGTCATGTCCTTTGGCTTGACCAATGCTTCGGCTTTCTTCATGCATCTGATGAACAAGGTTTTCATGGATTATCTGGACACCTTTGTGGTGATATTCATTGACGATATCCTGATATATTCCAAATCAGAAGCAGAGCATGAGAAGCATCTGAGGCTTGTGTTGCAGAGGCTCAGAGAGCACAAGTTGTATGCCAAGCTCAGCAAGTGTGAATTCTGGATTGACGTGGTTCCATTCCTCGGTCATGTCATCTCCAAGGGAGGTATCGCTATGGATCCCGGAAAGGTGAAGGATGTGCTTGACTGGGTTGTACCTCAGACAGTGAAGGAAGTCCGCTCCTTTCTGGGCTTAGCAGGTTATTATCGGAGGTTCATCGAGAATTTCTCCAAGATTGCGAAGCCTTTGACTTCCTTGCTAGAGAAGGGTGTGGATTTCTGTTGGACTGATGAGCGTCAGAGTGCCTTCGAGGAGTTGAAGAAGAGGTTGACTATGGCGCCAGTCCTTACTCTGCCAGACCAGAGCAAGAGGTTCACAGTGTATTGTGATGCTTCGAGGGATGGTCTTGGTTGCGTCCTGATGCAGAAAGGCAGAGTGATAGCTTATGCTTCGCGGCAGTTGCGCCGGCATGAGCTAAATTATCCCACTCATGATCTGGAGTTAGCTGCAGTTGTGCATGCTCTGAAGATATGGAGGCATTACTTGTTTGGGCAGAGGTGCGACATTTACACCGATCACAAGAGCCTCAAGTATATTTTCACTCAGAGTGAGCTGAATATGCGGCAGAGAAGATGGCTAGAGTTGGTCAAGGATTACGACCTGGAGATTCATTATCATCCGGGCTAGGCTAATGTAGTGGCAGATGCTCTGAGCAGGAAGAGCTATGTTAATATGGCCGTGGCTTTTCAGATGCCTCAGGAGTTATGCGAGGAGTTTGAGCAGTTGAGTCTGGGGTTCTTGCATTACACCTCGGGTACATCATTCGAGGCAGAACCCACTTTAGAGGCCGAGATCCGGCAGCATCAGAAGGAAGATAAGAAGCTGCAGGAGATTCGTGAGTTGCTCAAGATTGGCAAGGCGCCGCATTTCAGAGAGGATGATCAGTGTACCTTCTGGTGCAAGGGTCGTATATGTGTGCCGGATGTGAATGACCTCAGAAAGTTGATTCTGAGTGAGGCTCATGATACCGCATATTCTATCCATCCAGGCAGCACGAAGATGTATTACGACCTGAAGGAACGATTCTGGTGGTATGGAATGAAGCGTTCCGTTGCGGAGTACGTGGCTATCTGTGACACTTGTCAGCGTGTCAAGGCAGAGCATCAGAGACCAGCAGGTCTATTGCAGCCGTTGAAGATTCCAGAGTGGAAATGGGAGGAAATCACTATGGACTTCATTGTTGGATTGCCTCGTACTTAGAAGGGGTACAACTCCATATGGGTAGTAGTGGATCGGTTGACGAAGGTTGCTCACTTCATTCCGGTGAACACTACTTACTCCGGCGCTAGACTCGCAGAGTTGTATATCTCCAGGATCGTCTGCCTGCATGGTGTTCCTAAGAAGATCATATCTGACCGAGGATCTTAGTTCACTTCGCGGTTCTGGGAGCAGTTGCATGATTCGTTGGATACGAAGCTGTGCTTCAGTACTGCTTATCATCCTCAGACAGATGGGCAGACAGAAAGAACCAACCAAGTGTTGGAGGATATGCTTCGAGCCTGTGCTATTCAGTATGGTACCAGCTGGGATAAATGCCTGCCGTATGCAGAGTTTTCATATAACAACAGCTATCAGGCCAGTCTGAAGAAATCTCCTTTCGAGGCCCTGTATGGTCGGAAGTGCAGGACTCCACTGTATTGGGATCAGATTGGCGAGAGGCAGGTATTTGGTCCGGATATTGTTGAAGAGGCCGAACAGCTGGTACAGCAGGTGCGAGAGAATCTGAGGGTCGCCCAGACTCGTCAGAAGAGCTACGCGGATGTTCATCCCGAGACTTGACCTTTGCAGTGGGTGATCATGTGTACCTGAAGGTCTCGCCGATGAGAGGAATCTGCAGGTTTAATGTGAGAGGAAAGCTAGCCCCCCGATACATTGGTCCGTTCAAGGTGTTAGAAAGGAAAGGTGAGGTAGCATATCGTTTGGAGTTGCCTCTCAGTCTCTCAGGAGTGCACGATGTGTTTCACGTGTCCCAGCTGAAGAAGTGTTTTAGGGTACCAGAAGAGCAAGCACCGCTAGAAGGGTTAGATGTGCAGGAGGATCTGACCTACATCGAGCATCCGGTGAAGGTTCTGGAGACGTCCGAGAGAGTTACCAGGAACAAGAAGATCAAGATGTGCAGAGTTCAGTGGAGTCATCATATGGAGGATGAGGCTACCTGGGAGCGAGAAGATGAGCTGAGGAAGACATACCCCGACCTTTTTGCTAACTAGCCGATCAGAATCTCAGGACGAGATTCCTGTAAGGGGGGTAGGTTTGTAACACCCTAAGGTAATTTGCCCTAATTTTAAGGAATTTATTTGGGCTTAAATAAATTTTTCAGGGTTTTCCCTAATTTATCTCGCATTTAAAGTAATTTTATAACGCGAGTAATTAAAATTTATTATAGGATCAAATTGTTTGTGCATTCATGCTGCAGCATTATTTTCCTTGTGTTGAATTTATAGAGTTGGATTCAAATTCATTTGAATTCCAATAGGTTTGTTTGAATAGATTGAGTGAAGGAAAGAAAAAGGAGAAGGAATAGAAGAAGCCAGCCCAAACCCTCTCTCCCAGCCCGGCCCAGTTCCCACTCCCCTCTCTCTTCCCCTCGGGCTTTCCCCTCTCCCCTCCCCGCACAGCCCAGCAGCCGGCCCAGCTCCTGGTCACACCCCTCTTCCTTTTCCCTTGCTGCCAGCTCGGGCCCACATGTCGGCGCCTCTCTTCTTCCCAGCCAGAACGCGTCTCCCTTTCCTTCTCTCTCCCTCTGACCAGCGGTCCCCACCGGTCAGACTCCTCTTCTCCCTCGCATCTCTCCCCTGTTCTCTCCCCCGTTCTCCCCTCGCCGACCCGGCGCACCCGTCCCTGGGCGTGGCCCCGCCCCGCTGCCCCCTGGACCCACTTCTCCGCACCGCGCCCGTCTAGATGCGTCTGGAAGCTACCCGAGCTCGGATGAGGCTCAAGCGGCAACCGCCCGCGGGATGCACGGCACCCGTTGGATCGGTGGCCCGCACGCCGAGGACCGCCCCCCCTTCTTAGCTGCGACAGCTTCCTCACGTTCCCTCTCAGCCGCTTTTGCCTTCCCCAGTTTTCCCCAAGTCTCGCAGCGCCGCTCCGCCGTTTGACCCGGGGGCAACGCCACCGTCGACCGGGCCCGCGCCGTCGCAATTCTCCCCGGCGCCACCAGTCCCCGACCGCTAGTCACCGTCTTAGTTTGCAGGGGAGGTAAGGAACGCGCCGAGCCCTTCTTCCCTCCCTATTTCCCTCTGCGCATGGCCGTCCCCCGTGCCGCCGTGATCCCGAGCCGCCTCCGTCGTGGGAAGCCCCAACCCGAGCCCTAAATTGTTTTCCTGAGCGTCTAGGTGTGTTCAGCGCATCGTGCTCTACCTCCAGGACTTGATGTTGTTCAAAATGGGGGCCAGATGGACGAGATCGGTCACCTCCGGTGAAGCGCCGCCGCGGGGGTGGTCGCCGGCGAGCAATCGCCACCCCCGGGCTCCCCCTTTTCCCTGAGCCGTCCGATCGGTGGTGAACGGGCAAGATTAGATCGCGCTGGGAGTAGTTCAGGACCGCAGGATCTAGATCCAACCGTCCCAATTAGAAGATACCGGTTCGGGTTGAGGGAGATGCAGGACCGTCAGATGTAGAACGGGCGATCGGGATTACATCCGTTTAAGTATAGGTCAGGACCGTTGGATCCAGATCCGACGGTCACCGAGCGCGCGTACCCCTTCGCGGGTTGGATCTAATCAGGGCCGTTGGGATTGGATCTGACGATCCAGAATAGAAGATACCGTTTCAGCCCATTAGTTTTGCTAAAGAACCCCTGCCTTTTGGAGAAATCAACCCGCGGTTCCCTGTAGTTTAAAAATAATTACGATCAGGTCCTTTTCTTTCCGTTTGACCCCCTGAGCTTTCCAGTTTTCATGCCCGCAGTCCAGCCCTAGGGTTTTTAGTCGTCTAGCCCCTGTGTCTACCCTTTAATCAAGTTTAGGTCCCTAGTTTTTGTCCAGAACCCCCTGGAAGTTCTGTTTTTCTCGCAAATAGGTCCCTGGACCTTGTTTTAAGCGTAGTTTTCGCGTTTTAGCTCCGTTTTAGGCGTTCTTTATATCCACGCGATCGTTGTAACGTGTAGAATAGTTCTAGGCTAGTTTTATGTGCTGTTCTATTGTATTGGTGTACTGTTTCTTATATTTTTCTATTGTTTGCATGTGTGTGCATGTGTGGCCCATGTATTGCTGTTACGATCATGAATAGACGTCGAGCCACCGGAGCGGTACCAGGAGCAGCCATCTTCCGAGCAGTTCGAGCAGCAGCCGGGAGAATACGAGGAAGGCAAGTATAACATGAACATCCTATCACTTTTTAATACAATTTCATACTGCATTTTAATACTATATGCCTATAAGGACTTTCCTAACCACTTTATATCCTTTATATATATCCTTTGGGTTGCATTTTGGTTAGTTGTGCTAGGTTGCTGCGCTATAACACACTTGGTCCTTTTTAATTAATTTGATAATGATATTATGCAACTTAATTCTGGAGCCGACCCTCTGTGCTGTGTGCTTGAGTGGTTTGTGGGTCCTTAAAAGATGTTTTTGTTAGAAACTTGGTTTAGGGAGCCAGCACGGTGCTTAGTGCTTGGTTGGTCACTCTCCATAAGGACCGGTTCATAGAGCGACAACTTGGGACGACCGCGCAACCACAAGACTGGAATGGGATGGTCTTGACTTACTAATTAGGTCATTTTGGTTTGGGAGTAACTTACCTGCGTGGGCAAGAGGGGTGGTAAGTTTCAATGGTCCCTGCTCCTCCGGCTTGGTCTGTGCTGTGTGTCTTGTACCCCCCGAGGTGGGCCCCATCGTCGCTGATCCAGAATCCTTAGCGGTTACACCTTACCAACGCGGTCCTTTGTAACGGTCTCGTAGTGTGCTCGCTAGCCATCTCACCTAAGGAAGTGTGATGAACCACTAGCGTAGCTCACGACTTGTGGGTAAAGTTGTGCAACCTCTCGAGAGTGTAAAACTGATATATCAGCTGTGCTCACAGTCATGAGCGGCCCAGATCCTCCTTTTGATTAGTGGGGTTATCAACCTTTGATTAGGGAGATTCCCCGGGTAGGTTCGGTTTGGATGGTTCTCAGTAGTTCCTAATTAATATTGATTAATTTCTTATGCAATTGGGTTATGGTAACTCATCCACTTGTAGTAATTAGCTTTAATAAAATTTGCCAAGACTAAAAGCTAATGCAGTTGAGTCAGCTAGCCTAGAGCCTCATAGTTTGTGTTATACTTGTTGAGTACGAGTTTGTACTCACCCTTGACTCTCTTCTCTTCTGTTCTCTTGGATATCTTCGACTGCTGCTCAGTGCTCGGCAACGTGGAGGATTACGTCAACCGCTTCGACGACTTCTAGGCGTTTGTCTCCCAGTCGACGTCCCTGTGGCGCCCAGCTCTTCATGTATTCATTTTACGCTTCCGCATTCCTTGAACTGATTCTTGATTTAGTTGTAATAAAGATATTCATTTTATAATTTATACGCTTTTATTCGTGACATGTGTTGTGATATCTTGATGATCTGTTGTATATATGCGTGACTTGATCCTGGCGCATATATGATTGCTCGATTTATGTTCTTATAAATCGGGTGTGACAGAAACCTAAGATAACCGGAAGTTGTACTGGATGCACACCCGTTAGTCAGTCTACGGATTTTCGAGGATGATGCAACACCATGCACTGACCAAAAATGGTATGTGTTATGATGCATGATTTTTGCTGGGAGAATTGTATTCAAAAAGTAATTATTGTCATAAATCTTTTTAATTTATCCAAAATCATTTGAGCAAAAATTGAGGGTGCACCTTTCAGATGTTGTAACCAGAATAGCCAACAATATAAGGTACAACATCAGGAGAGGATAGATGGATCACTAAATGATGGATTGAAGGGTTTGATGATAATTATCAAGGTTTAACCATCAAAGGAAAAGCTCAATGTTTCTGCCGAAACAGATTCAACGCAAGATCAAGGGTTTTATTTAGCTATTAAGCTAAGATCGGCGATAAGATCCAAACATAACTCAATCCACATTATTCACAAAAGACTTTCTCAATTCTAAGTTAGCCTAGCAGATTATGTTGGCTCCTACAACACAAAGTCTAGGCGGGCATTCAGATACAAGCAACATATTTTAGTACAACAACGTAGCAAGCAAGGCAATCAAATCAATCTAAGATGACATGATGCATGCACGTACTACACGTCCTCACAAACAAAAATAACTGCCAAGTAACCTTGGTCTTACGTGGTTAATTACGGTGGCATCATATAGATACGTCTCTCCCTATAATATCTAGTCGACAGATCCTAACCGTTCAGAACCTATCGAATCGTGATTAGCATACCTGCAGAAAACCATAATATATATCCAATGAACCTTTCATGCCAGCATGTCATGAAAGCGTTCCCAAACATTACTGTTCACCATAGAAACAGCATCTGGACAATTACCGCCGTACAGACAACATTAACATACGTTATCGAGATAACGTATTCACGGGGGTACCGCAAAAATTGCGGGGGTATGAACTGCGATCGCCATACCCTGCGCCGAACCATATACTCCCAATGTAGTCAACCGAAGTTGGTACATTGGCAGCATCTCAAGTAGGCCACTACTTGAGAAACAGCGTTTGGTTCGAATCACCGACGGGAAGGCCAAGCTCCCTCAGTTGGCTAAGGATCCTTACCTTCTTACCTCATCGTCGAAGGTGTCGTTAGTGAATGTAAAGTTAGGTTGTGCATCAATTTAAGTTTTGACAGAAAAGTAATGTTGGTAGTTAGAGTTATTTATGTATATACTATAGCCACCTCTATTTCCCTCATAAGCATTACCCTAGGGCTTTACGTACTAAACACAATCCTTAACGAATCCAACGCGGTTTTGCCAAACATTTTGTTGGTCAAACTTTTATACTGAAAGCATTTTTAAGGTAAAATATATTTCCAGAGTATCCTTATAGCTTTGATACCAGCTGTGGCAGAACCAACCTGAATTATACCGGATCAAGTACGTGAGTCCACCCCGAGGGCTCCAACATGCTTCAAACGGTATAATCCCTTGGCCTGTCGGGTAACGTCCCGATAAACCACCGATACACAGGATCAAATAAGGTTACCTCACACGAAGGTGAGTCCAGAGATACAGTCACCATCATATTTTACATCACAGGGAATTACATTACAAGAGTTTCTAAAAGCAGTACGAAGTTTCAAATCTAGATAAATCATTACAAACTGTTAAGGTTATAGTTTTTGGCAGCGGAAAACATACGCGATGATCTACAGCACGTCGTCAAGACGGATGTCATGCTAAGCCCGGGCACGACATCACTCGATATCATCAGTGTTGGCCGAGGACGGATCCCATTCCACGGACCAATCAACTGGAAGAGCACAGGGCCAAGGCAAGGGAAGAGTAGGGTCTTCAAAGATATTACCTGAAAAACATAAAGCTAGCAAGGCTGAGTATACTAATACTCAGCAAGGCTTACCCGGAATTGGGTATACTTAGCCCATAACTAGACCATGAAAGCTTTAATGGGGTTTTGGGTTTTGTTTCGGCTGAAAAGCAACAAAGAGTAGATCCTTACTTTCATATTTTAGCTTTCAGATTCTAGTTCCTTTAACCATTCTAGGTAAGCACCTACAACTACTCAAGCAAGGTAGAGTCTTTTTAAACATGCATCAGCATTACTTATGAATACATTGCTCTTGTTACTCTATGTGGTAAAAGAGTTAAGCAGTCTCAATCTTCGTGAGAAACGGACGATTCTGAATCGAATTTCAACCCTTGCAAGGTAAACCTAACTCACACGCTTGGAATATCCAATGATGATTCCGAAGCAACCGTTTGCCTTTCATTCCGGGTTGTGGAACAATGCCACCACAAGTGACTGTAGGACCATACGCACATCCAATGTGCAGGACATACGTCTGTAGCGCGACTACATGACCGTACTCCTGTCTGCTCTGCAAAACGCACTCCCACAGTCGGTGCGTGTAAACATAAAATAAAAGTCAAGTGGTGGGAGACGAGTCCACTTGCCGGGCCGATTGGTTACTAGGCTTACCGCTTACCATATTTCGCGGCATGTGGCTAGTACTTTCAAACGCTTAACTGCCACTACCACACACTGCGACCTTAACCAAATTCCTCAACACAGACGGGGTATCCTTTCCTTCCATGATGCTACACATAACCCCGTCCGTCATCCTTATAGTGATTGCAGAATTGTAATCAATCAATTCCTATATCGCGCGAGTGACAGGAAATCACCCGACTTCTACCGGTCCTATTAGCATAGCACTAGTCGGACTCAGTTTCTAGTATTCAGTACATTGGTTCCTAGGGAAATGCATCTATGGTTTTCAGACAACTCCTAAGAACTTAATGCACAAGTATACAACTATATATTGAGGTAAATTGCAGTGTAAATAAGATACTGGGTTTATGTCCGGGGCTTGCCTTTACTGGTGGGGCTGGAGTCAAGGATGTTAGTATTATTATCTTCCGAACTTGGGTTCGGACCTTCAGAGAATCTTGCAACAACGTTCGCATCGTCTTCAGAAACATCCTCTGCAGATTCCTGGGAGATCTTGTAGGTACCGTCTACGGAAGTAGTCATATCTACATGCAATGCAACATTACATTCAAAGTGTGTACATAAACCTATTTTACTTCATGATAAAGTTGCAATCCAATACTCATTTAACATACTACTCACATAGCAATCAAAAAGATCAGAAACTAACTTGGGTAGAGCTTTAGTTGGACAACTGATTAAAATTGGCTATTTGTTAAAGGTTACAACAGAGCCAATTGGAAACAACAGGGGTTCAGCTGATAGAATTAGCAAATGAGGGAGCTATCTTACACAGTATTAAGAAATCGGCTGATTTTGGTTTGGAAGAGAAATCGGCAGGAGCGGTCTCTGTGTATGATTAGAGGGATTAGCCGATTTGGGTTCACCTGAGGTTAAAACGGTTGATATGGATAGGAATGCTAAAGGTACAATACTTAGAGGATAGAACAAGGAAGGATCTTACCAATCGGATTATCAGCATGTTTTTGGTCTATTCGATTGGTTGGTGCATTGGCCTTGGTCTTAACCGATTCATGTGCATCAGGTCTAGCCAATTGGAGGTTTACTGGTGCTAGCTGATTGGCTAAAGCTGTATCGGCTGTGCCTAACAGAGATTCTTACTGTGCTAACTTGCCGATCTGTGGTGGTGTGCTTCGGCGGGTGCAGCCGATATGTCATCTAACCGGATGTCTAGCTGATCACTGCGCGCATAGGCTTAGTCGATTTGTGTTTTTAGCAAACTAGTCGATCTGTGAACATCGGCACGCTAGTCGATCAGTGTATGCAACTATTCAATATTGGAAGTCGCCGATTGTGCAACAACTACTCGACTCGTGTGACATGTAACTATCCGATTGAGCTTTGGTAAACTAGTCGAGAGTGTGAACATCAGCCGAGCTGATATGTGCGCATGTGCTAGATTTGTGAATCGGCACAAAGTAGCCGATCAGTGTATTGGTAGACTAGTCGAACTATGTATTCGTACGGTTTGGCCTCGGCGTGTTCAGCCGATTGGTGGGTCGGCTGTGTAGCTGGTTTCCATCCTTAATGTTCTTCTATATCTACTGGGCAATATCAGTCGTGTAGCTGATTGTCCTACTCTGCACTAATGGTGCTTAACTGAGATGTGCTTAAGTGTTATCCTAGGTAACTAGGTGTGGTTGCATCGATTTGATTACGTCAGTACAACAATTGAGTGACATCTAGCCGATGGGGCCATCTAAACTGGATCCGTTACAAGAACCAGGTGGAATAGGACATTAACATCGGACTTAAGCTGATGAGACTACAAATATGGAACTAGACTAAAGAGAATGTGGCCGATGGGCTGGTGTCGATAGATGGGTAGCTAAAGAGGGCGTGAGGTTGATGGGCATACAGCTGATGGGTGTCCTACGGGTGCGTAGTCAGAAGACATATGGTCGATAGGTATGTGTCCTATGGGTATATTGCTAAAGGGGTGCATGGTCAACATCTCAGTCGATAAATCGGCTGATATAAGTGTGCTGACAGAGAAGGTTAACCAAACATCACAACAGTCTGCCATAGGGGCAGCAAGCACATCAGGCATGGTGCACAATTTAACTTCAGTCAATCTATCGCAAGGACTTTGGCTACCAAGAGCTAATTAAGTCTAGTGTCACACCACCAGCAGGTTAAATATAAATCAAATGTTTCACTTGCAGATTAGACTTCTCATCTATTTTACAGTTGCACAACAAGTCTAATTAAGATTCGAACAAGTGGCACAAGAATCATATTGTAACAACAAGCACACATGACTAAATATAGCTTTAAGTGGTTCATAATTTATTCCAGATCGTACATAATGACTCAAGTGTCACAAGGTCTCAGGTATGTTAGCTAAGTTGTACTGGGGTTACGAGCTAGTTTTAGCAAGCATACAAACAATATCACGCATAAGCAATCAACTTTAAAGCACATGCTCAGAATCTAAGCAGCCGCACAGAGACACTTGTTGTAACGATAACTCATGTTATAATTATCCAACAAGGGTAACATGACTTACTCGGGAACAAGAATTAGCTACTGAAATTAACAGGTAGGAAAGCACCTCTTAGTAACACTCAAAAAGAAAACTATATCTAGCAACCAAATAAATGCAACAACTTGACATGCAGCAAGGATCTGGTAGCATAGATTAACTTGCATGATAACATACTGATAAGGAGTGTAAAAACAATTTACCAGCATTTATTGCCAACCTAAAGTATTTATTTTAGCCTCAACAAGACAAACTGAACAAAAATAGATTTACAAACATGCACATAGTTTCTGGGCACGAAATTTTTACAGTGAACTAAACATGTTGAAGCAAAACTAAGGTAAAATTTTCAGCATTAAACATGAAGGAATGCAGCTAGAATTAAATTATGAACTTTCTATCAACATACAACAAAAAGTACTCGAATTCTAAGTAAATGAACAGTAAAGTACTCGAACCTTTTACACAAAGCTACTCATGGGACATACAACCTAGGTTCCAAAATTCAGCCGCAACACATGCATATAACATGAGATACAAATAAAACACTCATTTCCTAATATTTAATTTACATCAGAAAATATACACCTACAGCTCAAACTTCCTAAATAAAAGTAGTCGAATTTTACATAAGGATTCCAACAAAACTGGTTTGGCATTTTTGTGATTTTGCTATGATTTACTATGATTTTTCAAAGTTTCAGCCAAAGATTTCAAAAAGATCCAGCGCGATACTATTCATCTGAGTCATGGTCTGTGCAGATAGGCCCCTGGAATTCTTTTTATTGTTGTATGGGGTCCCTGGTCGCGATTTTTGGAACAGAGAAAGTTCAGGGAGCTCGATCCCGGTGATGGGGTGCTTCCCGGAGGCGAGGGATAGGCGGGGGAGCATGAGGGACACGAGGGCTACCTTTGGATGGGCTCGGGTGACGCCGGGGTGGCTGGAGGAGGGCCGACGACGGTGACAGTAACTTGCCAATGGTGGCAGTGGTGCTCCTGCAAGCTCCGGCGAGCGGAGTTGATGGGGAACAGGTGGAGGAGCTTCAAGGGGCTGGGGGCAAGCGATTTTGGGGGCCAGCTCGAGAGAAGAGAGGCCGGAGGGGCGAGCTCGGCGTGGGATGGTTGAGCAGCAACAATGGAGGGCGATGGTGGTTTTTGGTAGTGCGACCGTGAGCTAGAACTAGCCTTTTATAGGCCGTAGAGATAGAGGAGAGTGGAAAGGGCGCAATGCCGCGGCCCTGGGTGGTTGCGTTGATGCGGTGGGCGGCGAGCAGAAGTGCCGGCGAGACCGGGCGGCACTCGCAGTGCCATAGGCAACGTGGCACTCGGCGAGGGGGCCAGTAAGAAGAGCTAGGACGGTAGCTGGGCTAAGGAGCGACGCGTGGAGTGGCTAGAAGCTAGAGGTGGCGCCGAGGAGCGGCCGAGGCTCAGCACATGGCCGGGGAAGCGGCGCTGACACTGGCGGCAGAGGAGCAGCGGGGGAAGCAGAGGAGGTGCCAGAGGAGGAAGAAGAGAGGAGGGGGTCCGAGGGGCTTCGTTGGAAAAAGCAAAAACTTCAGGGACTTCACTGTAAATAGAAATTTCCCACTGATCCAAAGCTCTGATGAGAAAATGGTCAAAATAAAAGTTGTAGAACTTTTCAAATCCTATAACTTTGCTTTAGGGCTCAAGTTCAGAAACCTAAAGCACACTGTGTTATTTTACCATTTTGCTCTCAACTTAAAAATTACATAAGTTTTGTCCTAATGGTATAAATCTTAAGAACTTTTGGGCTTATTTGCAAGCATTTAAGGCTGGTAATGATTACTTTCACCTTTTTCACTTTGACCCTTGGTAATTTTTGAATATTACTTTTATACTTCAACTAATTTACATAAAAGGACTTGTATTTTCATAAATTATATAAACATCCTTATTATGAAATTACCTCCCATCCAAAAACATTTTGCAAAAACAACCCTAGGTTTTCTGTAATTATAAAAATACCCTTTTTATGTGCATTTAAATTTTTTAAAAGCTTTACTTAAACACACATAAGCTTTACACCACAAGCACATACTTCACACTAACAAATAATGTGCCTAATTTACAAGGACTTGATCTGTCACAAGCCTCGCCTCCGACGAGCGCCGCCGTCACCACCTTCGACCCCATCGTGGGTAGCTCGCTCCGGGCACTCCCGCGCCACCACCACCCCCTAGCCAGCACCACATCATCCTTGTGAAGCTCCATGACCCACCCGTTGGTTCTATAGTCCAGCACATCGCCCTCCCGAAGCTCGCCGGCTTTTCTCCTCGCCGCCGCCGCTTCTGTCTCCGTCGGTCACCTCTGATCCAGCACGTCTTCATCCAATTGGTTGCACGTACACCTTCCCCGTGACTTACCGGTTCTCGTGCGCAGGTCCCTTGCCGACATTGACCGCCGGAGCCTTGCCGTCGACGGTGACCCCTCCGCCGCCACCTCGGGTCCTCATCGAGATCCATCTTGCAGACCACCCCAGCCCTCGACAAGTGGTGCAACAGAACCGCCGTAAGCCCCTGAGCCCTCTCCTCCCCTTGGACCACGCCGCCGGTGACCTATCTCGTCGGAACACGGCCGTCCTTCGCTTGCTCTGTGTCTGCCTCCAGCCCAAGGACCTCGGGTTAGAAGACTTGAAAGTCCAGGGGGCTATTTGCACACCCTTAGACTCAGACAAATAGTACCCGAAGGACCCCTTATGTAAATATGCTGTTAACTTTGAAATTCTATATCAATTCAGGGAAAAATCATAAAAATGTAAACAAAATTTTGTTGGAATCTTTAGTTAAAGATCTACAACTTTACTTAAGAGATAAACTTCAGTTTCTGAATGTTTTATGCTCTAATTTAAATGTTAAGTTTAGTTACTTGTAGACTTAGGAAATGCATAGTAATTGATAGAAAAATGATAAAATTATGAAACCAGTTGTGTTAATTTTCTTTTAACATGTAGAATTTAAGAAAAATAATTATCCCAGTATTTAAGTATCATTTTCTTAATGTGCAAGTTTAATTAGAAGTAATGTGTAGTTCACTTTGTATAATTAATATTTATACATTTAAATGCTCAAAAATCATGAAAATATTTTAGGGTACTGTTCTTTAATAGTATAATCTGTTATGAGATTTCCAACCAAAGTTTCGGTGTCAAACAAATTGGACATAGTTTAATTATTCCATAATGTAATAGTAACATAAGTTTCATATAAATAATTAATATAACAAATAACTAAAGTCATTTGATATAATTATTAGAGACACACCCCAACCTGTTACCCTATGCCACTAGATAAAAGATTAGTGTAATCAACCCTGTTGTTTAATGAGTGTAAATAAAACAAGTAATACCCAATAAATGACTGCCCAGTGCAGGGTAGTTAGGTTAATTATCGAAATATAATATTCTTTTATTTGGATTGCAACTTTATTGTGAATTAAATTAAAAGTATATGCATTCCATAATTTACACTTTTGCACGTCATGTAGACTCGACCACTCTCGCCGACGGAGATTACCAGCTAATCTCGGAACCAGAAGGAGTTTGTTCTGAAGACCCCGGGAACCTCGTCGCGGAATTCTCTGAAGACCCGAACCAAAGTTCGGAAGATATTAACTTGACTGACCCCAGCCCCACCAGCGAAGGCAAGCCCCGGACACAACCTTTACTTTATTTACACTGTAAACTATACTATTTATATATATCTGTATGCATTAAGTTCTTAGGAATTGTTTGGAAACCTTAGTTGCACAATTCCAGGAACCGATGTATTGCACACTAGAACTTGAGTCCGAATAGCTGCTCTGCTTATAGGACCGGTAGAAGTCGAGTGATTTCCTGTCACTCACGCGACATACGAATTGTAATGTTTACATTCCTGTTATCACTATAAGGATGACGGACGGGAGTTTTGTGAGGTATCATGGTTGAGATGATACCCCGTCTGTGTTGTTGAACTGGCTAAGGTCGCAGTGTGTGGTAGCTGTGGTTAAGCATTTGAAAGTACTAGCCACATGCCGTGAAATATGGTAAGCGGTAAGCCTAGTAACCAATAGTAACCAATTGGCCCGAGGAGTGGACATACCCCCCACCACATGTATTTGCTTCTTTTGGTTACTTGGTTCGACTTGTAGGAATACGTGTTGCTGGGCAACCAGGAGTACGGGTTTTGTAGTCGCGCTATAGACATACGTCCTGCACTTTGAAAGTGCGTATGGTCCTGCAGTCGCTTGTGGTGAATCTGATCCATGAGTCGGAATGAAAGGCAAACGGTTGCTTCGGAACGACCCTTTGGTGTTCCAAGCGTGTGTGTTAGGTTTACCCTTGCAAGGTTGAATTCGATTCAGAATCGTCCGCTTCTCACGATGGTTGAGACTGCTTGATCCCTTTGCCACATAGAGTAATAAGAGCAACTTTGTGATTATGAAAGATGATGTTTGATTAAAGATTCTACCATGTTTGAGTAGTTTTAGGTGCTTACCTAGAATGGTTAATCAACTAGAACTTGAAAGCTAAAAGTTGAAAATAAGGATCTACTCTTTGTTGCTTTTCAGCTGAAAACCCTACCCAAAACCTAAAAAGCCTGCATAAGTGTAGATACATGGCTAAGTATACCATGAGCGGGTAAGTCTTGCTGAGTATTAGTATACTCAGCCTTGCTTTTGTTGATTTACTTCAGGTAATCTTCCTAATGAGCCAGCATTTATTACACCGTGGCCCTACCCCCTACCTGATGGTTGGTCCGTGGAGTGGGATCCGTCCCCGGCCAACACAGATTCCGCCGAGTGATATCGTGCCAGGGCTAGCATGATATCCGTAATAACGACGTGTACAGTGTTCGTGTTTTCAAACTCCGCTGCTATAACTTAAAACTTAAACCGTTTTGTAATAATGTCCCTCGTTGGACACTGATGATACTTTTATATCCTTATGTAATATATATCTGCCTGTGATGTAAAGTGTAACGGCATTTATATCTCTGGACTCGCCTTCGTGCGAGGTACCTTGTTGGATCTTGCGTCGGTGGTTTATCGGGACGTTACCCGACAGGCCAAGGGATTATACCGTTTGAAGCACGAGGTAGCCCTCAAAGAGGACTCGCGTACTTGAGCCGGTGTAATTCAGATTGGTTCTGCCACAGATCGGAGGCCACCGTAGGCACGGGAACGCGCGCATGCCAGCGAGCTCTGCTGACCCGAGCCGCCCATGCCGTGGCGCGAGCCATTGCAACCCCCGCAGACCTGCGCCAACTGCCCAGATGGATGACGCGTGTCGCAAGCATACTCCAGGGACTGATCCGGTCCAAAATGGGTGCCGGAAGGCCGAGATCGGCCATCTCCGGCGAGCCGCCGCCACGGGGATGCTCTCCGGCGAGCAATCGCTGCCGCCGGACCCCCTACCCCCATCCCCTTTAGTTCGCACCGCCAGATCTTGATCCAACGGCCCTAATTAGAGCATACCGCTTCAGCCCAAACCTTTTGCTAAAGAGTCCCTGTCCTTTTGAGAAAACAACCCGCAGTCCACCCTTAGTTCAAAACTATTTGCGGATAAGTCCTGTTTTTATCTTTTGGGCCCCTGAGCTTCCTGGAATTAGTGCCCGCCATCCTAGCCTTGAGTTTTAGCTAGTTAGACCCCAGATCTAGCCTTTAATTATGTTTAGGTCCCTGGTTTTAGCCCAGAAACCCCTGGTTTTCCTGTTTTCTTACAGAAAAGCCCCTGGACCTTGTTTTAACCCTAGATTTCGCGTCTTAGCTCCGTTTTAGGCAGTTTTCGCGCTCACGCGATCGTTGTAACGTGTAGAATAGTTCTATCATAGTTTTGTGTGCTGTTTTTATGTAATGTTGTACTGTTTCTTATCTTTTGTCTTTGTTTGTATGTATGTGTATGTATTGGACCATGTTTTGGCGTTGCGATCGTGAGTAGACGCTGAGCCTTTGGACGAGTACCAGGAGTCCCTCTCTGCAGAACAGTTTGAGCATCAGCAGGAGAACTTTGAGGAAGGCAAGTATAACATGAATATCCTATCACTTTTAAAATACAATTTCATGCTGCATTTTAATTCTGTATGCCTATAAGGACTTCCTAGCCACCTTATCCTTATTATATATATATCTTGGGTTGCATTTTGGTTAGTTGTGCTAGGTGCTGCGCTCTCACACACCTTGATCCTTTTTAATTAATTTGATTAATGGTTATATGCAACTTAATTCTGAGAGTGGCCCTCTGTGCTGTGTGCTTGAGCGGCTCACGTCTCCTTAAAATATGTTTTTGTTAGAAACATGGTTTAGGGGGCCAGCACGGTGCTTAGTGCTTGGTTGGCCACTCTCCATAAGGACCGGTTCATAGAGTGACAACCTGGGACAACCGCGCAACCACAAGACTGGAATGGGACGGTCTTGACTTACTAATTAGGTCATTTTGGTTCGGGAGTAACTTACCTGCGGGGCAAGAGGGGTGGTAAGCTTCAATGGTCCCTACTCCTCCGGCTTGGTCTGTGCTGTGTGTCTTGTATCCCCGGAGGTGGGCCGCATCGTTGCTGATCCAGAAACCTTAGCGGTTACACCTTACTAACGTGATCCTTTGTAACGGTCTCGTAGTGTGCTTGCTAGCCATCTCACCTAAGGAACTGTGATGAACAACTAGCATAGCTCACGACTTGTGGGTAAAGTTGTGCAACCTCTCGAGTGTGTAAAACTGATATATCAGCTGTGCTCACAGTCATGAGCAGCCCAGATCCTCCGTCTGATTAGTGGGGTTGTACCTTGGTGGTTTTGGCTTGGTTTTCAGTAGTCTCATGATTAATTCTGATTAATTATTATGTAACCTGGGTTATGGTAATTCATCCACTTGTAGTAAATAGCTTTAATAAAATTTGCCAAGGTTAAAAGCTAATGCAGTTGAGTCAGCCAACCTTAGAGCCTCATAATTCGTGTTATACTTGTTGAGTACAAGTTGTGTACTCACACTTGCCTTCTCTACTTTTCTGTTCTCTTTGGGATATCTTCGACTGCTGCTCAGTACCCGGCGACGTGGAGAACTACATTAGCGGACTCGACGATTTCTAGGCGTTGTCTCCCAGTGGACGTCCCTGTGGCGCCCTATTCTTCATGTATTTATTTTACGCTTCCGCATTTCTTGAACTGATTCTTGATTCAGTTGTAATAAAGATATTCATTTATAATTTATACACTTTTATTTCGAGATACGTGTTGTGATATCTTGATGATTCTGTTGTATATATGCGTGACTTGATCCTGGCGCATATATGATTGCTCGATTTATGTTCTTTATAAATCGGGTGTGACAGTGATGAATGCGGTCTTGATTTGGTCATCCTCCTTGAGCGCAATTTGGTGATAACCTGAATAACAATCAAGGGAACAAAGCAGAACGTAGCCTGCCGTCAAGTCGACGACTTGATCAATGCGCGGCAGCTCGAAGTGATCCTTCGGGCAATGCTTGTTGAGATCGGTGTAATCAACACACATCCTCCATTCATTATTCTTTTTTCATACAAGGACAGGATTAGCTACCTACTCTAGATGGATTACTTCTTTAATGAATCCAGCCGCGAGGAGTTTAGCTATTTCCTGTTTGATGGCCTCACGCTTATCATGGGCAAACCTTCGCAGGCGTTGCTTTTTGGGCACGGCCTGCGGGTGTACATTCAAGCTATGCTCGATCAGCTCCCTAGGCACCCCTGGCATGTCCGCTGGTTTCCACGCGAATATGTCTCGGTTAGCCCGAAGGAAACTGACAAGCGCGAGTTCCTATTTCTCATCCAAGTCTGCGCCGATGACGGCGGTCTTGGATGAGTCGCCCTCCTGGAGCTGGATCGTCTTGAGGGCCACGTTGTTAGTTGACTGGATGTTCGACTTGCTGGCCTTTCTTGAGGGGATCTCCAGCCCGGACTGAGAGAGCTGCTACGCGGCCACGAGTACTTCGCCGGAAGCATCTGGCACATGAGTAGTCGAAGCGTATTGGATCGCCACCTGATTGCAGTCATACAACTTCTTCAAGTCACCACGGAGAGTAAGTACTCCAGTTAGTCCTGGCATCTTGAGAAGCAGATAAACGTAATGTGGCACTGCCATAAACTTGGCAAGTGCCGGACGACCCAAAATTGCATGATAAGAAGATTCGAAGTTGGCCACTTCGAATTTAATGAACTCAGTGCAATAATTCTCCCTCGTGCCGAAGGTGACTGGGAGAACTATCGTACCAAGTGGGTGCACCACGTTACCTGGGACGATGCCGAAGAAAGGGGACTTGCTCGGAACCAGCATGTCCTTGAAGTCCAGGCCCATCTTCCTCAAAGTGCTGGCGAAGATGAGGTTGAGACCGCTCCCACCATCGATGAGCACCTTGGTGAGCATGACCTCAGCCACCACAGGATCCAGAACCAGAGGAAACTTGCCAGGCTCCGAGAAACTTGTCCATTGATTGTCGTAGGAAAACAAGATGGGGACCTCCGACCAACGGAGTGGCCGTGGCACCGCCGGCTCGATGGACATGATCTCCCGAAGAAGCAACTTCTGGTCCTGCCTAGAGCCGAAATCCCCATCTCCCCCGAAGATGACGTTGACGGTCTTCGAAGCATCCTGGAACTTCAGGTTGTGCCCTTGGTCCTCTTGGTCATCATCCTCGGGTTCTTTGTCCGCAGGCTTCTTGTTCTTCTTACCACCACCGGAGTTGCTGAACGTCCTCCGGAGGTGGTAGCAGTTGATGGCCGCGTGATTGGCACCTGGATGCCATGGGCACTTCTTCTGCAGGAGCTTCTCGAACTCCTCCTACATTGTCGACTTCTTGCCACGCGAGGGATGATCCACAACCGCGATGAGATCATCTGGCTTGCGCTTTTAGGGTGGACCCGAATAGTTCCGCTGGCCTTTGTCTTTGCGGTTGTCATTTGGGCACCTTAGATTGCTATCTTGGCGCCGCGAGAACCACTCACGCATCTTCCCCTCCTGTTTGGACCAATTGTGCATCATATCACGAAGGCCCGCAACAGTCTTCGGCCTGTTCCGCTCAAAATCCCTGTAGATGCCTGGGTCAGTGATGCCGTTGTAGAAGCAGTCGATGATGTCATCCTCTGAGATGTTCGCGATGGTGGTGCGAACATCGAAGAAGCGACGTGTGTAGGACCGCAGGAGCTCGTTACGTTCCTGTTTACACTGGGCAAGATCGTGATGAGTACCTGTGCGAGCAATCGCTCCCTGGAAGTTGTCGATGAAGACCTTCTTGAGCCGCTCCCAGGAGTCGATGGAGTTGTTGCTGAGGCTCTCCAGCCACATGAGCGGCGCAGGGTCCAAAGCCATGGGGAAGTAGACAACCTTGGTGATGTTCGAACCCCCTACGACCTCAATGGCCATGGAGTAGCAACGCAACCACTGCTAAGGAGCCTGCTTGCCGTCATACGTGGTGATGCCGATCAGCTTGAAGCCCTCAGGATACTTGTAGCTGCTGAACCATGCAGAAAAAGCTGGGAAGCGGTCGCTGCAGTCAGTACCTTTGGTCTTCACTTCCTTGGGTACCTTGCGCCTGGAGTCGATCACAGACCGCGCATCGCGGCCTTCATTGATGTGCTGGCGCAGGTCTTCTGGAGGAGGCCGGTGATTGGCCTGCCGCGGGTTACCCCCTAGAGGTGGCTGTTGCCTCCCGCCAGGGGCCTGACTCCCACGGGCGTTGTCGTTGTTGTGGCTAGGTTGAGGTCGAGGACGACCACCAGCCATTCGGCTGTGAGCCTGGCTCCGGCTCTCGCCCACGAGCTCCTCCAGGACGGTAGATGCCGGGTTTTGCTGATCCAGCTGGATCCAGGCCCTCTGCGCGTAAAGAAGCGCCTGACGAACACTCGGATCATTACTGCGCTCGAGTATGGCCGTGACCCTGGCGATGTTGGCCACCGGAGTCCTGAAGCCCCGCTCGCTCATGGCGGCGAACTCAGGGTCAAGCTCGTGATGCATAGATCGCCTGCGCTCGTTGACCCTCCTCCACCGGATTGTGCGGGCTCTATTCCTGGCCCTTCGTACCTCACGGTCGGTGTTGTTCTCGTCGCTGGCGCTGGCTGTGACCTCATCTTCAGATACAACGTCGAATTCAACGATGGGGAAGTTACCATCGTCCTCGCCTTCTTTCACCATTAGTACCTAGCGAGAGACGAGCTCATCAAAGTTTGCGTCGACTAGTTCAGTCGACTCCTCTGCCACAGTAGCCAACGGCCTGCCCTCCTGGAAAGGCAAAGGTTCGAGGTGGACCACAAGTCGACCCCCAGCCTCGAGTAGATCGGAAGCTCCATGCCCCTCCAATGTATGAAGCACCCCTTCGGTCTGGAGGTGATCATCAGATCACTAGCGCTAAAACAACCCGAAGCCCCCCGACATGTGGTGGCTTCGAGCCTTCCAAACTGGAGCAAAGAGTCCAGGTCCTTCTTTAACACAGAGAGGGACCCGGAGACGTCGGCCTCCTAAAGATCAGTGGCCGGATCGCGTGAACCGAGTCGGGATCAACTACGTGAATCCTTAGATTGGAATGATTCCAACCCAAGGGAAGTTATCGCAGCACCGGATGAAGTCGAGTCGGGAGCTGACTCCATCTTGATCTTTGCAGCGGATGCATGGATCGGCAAGTCATCGAGATCATCAACGAACTTGTCAAGGTCACTGCGAAGATCTGCCATGGGAGTCTTTGGCTTGATGTCGATGAGGAATCACCGGAAATTGCCCACACCATCTGCGATGCAGACCCACGAGCCAAAAACAAATGTCGTGCCCTGAGAGGGAACTGACCTGGAGAATCGGAAAGTTGCCATCAAGCTCGCCGGTGGATCTTTGATGCCCTCCCCTACCTGGCGCGCCAGCTGTCGGTATTTTACCGGCTACCCACCGTGGGATATACCCAAGGTGGTAAGTTTTGGTGAGGAGACGCCGAGATCAGGAACTCGAAGGTGCAAGAAACACAAAACTTAGACAGGTTCGGGCCGCAAGATGCATAATACCCTACGTCCTGTATGGTGATTTGTATTGCCTCTGGTGTAGTTTGATCTAGAGATCTTGTTTTGAGAGGGTCCCTGTCCTCCCTTATATATCCGAGAGGCAAGGGTTACAAGGATACTAACCAACACCAGCTAAGGAATCGTAGCAGAACATGTCTCGGGTAGATTCCTTCTGCATCGGTTAGGTCTATCTCCTACTTAAATGGGATAAATAAGAGATAAACGAGATAAATAAGAGATAAGACAGGCTTAATCTCTTAAACCTCTTTAAACTACGTTATGTACACAGTCCCGTGGCCCCGGGTCTGACAGGCTTACCTTCTTATGTAAAACTAGTCAGGGGTTCTTCTGAATGTTGGTCCGGGACTTCAACGACTTCTGTTAGATTCACCTAAGCTTCGCGCTGCTCACTCTCGGACTCGAGCACCAGATTGTAGATCCCGTCGGCGAGAGTAGTCGAATCTATATGAATGCACATGTATGAGTGGTTTTACTTGTAAGATTATATTATAAAGTATTCAAAACTTAAGTTAAGTAGTCGAGTACTTCATTTTCTTTTCCCTAGGCAGTCATTTATCGAGTACTTATCTGGATTAACTAACTTTATTAAGTGAGTGAGTGGTTTTGCATGTTGTAAACGGTCCTTTCTAATAAAAGCATTGGTTAACCAAAACTACTCGTAGAGTTAGTTTTTGGGTTGCAGAACTACTCATAGAGTAGTTTCTGGGTTGAGATTTTTATGTAAAACTACTCATTACATAAGAACAAACTCACGGTAACAGTTTCAGCCATTTTTATACAACAGGTTAAACATGAAAAGTTCATTAAACGGCTACTGCTAGGATCAAGAGTGCTGACAGAAGAACAGTCCTCTGAGCACAATCTATCCGGACTCCCCATTTAGCAAGAGTCTCCATCCCGAGGATCACATCAATGCCCTTGGAGTCTAGCACCATCAGATTCGCACTGAAATCTACCCCCCTTATGGCCACACTGACTCTGGGACAGAAGACATGAGACCTCAACTGTCCTCCCGGTGACGATACTAACATGCACCTCTTTAATGTGCTAGTAGGAATACCATGATGCTCAACAAAAGACTGGGTGATGAAAGAATGCGTAGCACCGGTATCAAAAAGCACTGTAGCAGGATGGGTGTTAACCATGAACGTACCAATAACCACGTTAGGAGCATCGGCCGCTGACTCGGCCGTCATGTCACACCCTAAAATATTCAATTTTAGGATGTGACTATCTTTTACAATGTGTTCATCTATCAATAGGATTTTTTTTCGAGAGTTTTAAAGATTTTTCTGGCAACTATTCTATTTATCCAAGAGCTAGATCCTTTTTTTTTTACTTGGAAAGCTCTAAAATTCTTTTTTTATGAGTCCAAATATTTTATTTGGAATCCTCGTGACCCAAATTACCTCCCGAGTTTTCCTCGGAAAATTTTGAGATTCTTCCGGATATATTTTCTTGGTTTGAAATATTTATCTGGACTTTTCTAGATTTATTTTAAACTTGAAAATATGTTCTGGAAAATATTTCTTATTTTGATTTTCATCGCAGTTGGATCGAGCCGTATTTTATTGTACATCCTTTTAACCTTATCCTTTCCGAATCTTTAAGATGTCCCATCGAGCTCCCGATCCTTTAACCGTTTCCCCCGATCAAGTTATACTTGAAAACGACGCCTCGTTGCTCGTCTTCAGTGTTTTTCCGATGATGTTCGCTCACCGTCAGTCCCAACGACTCGGCCTGATTTTTCTCTCTTTTATAATTCACGTTCTCGAATAACTCGTTCACGTTCAACCAGCCCTGTCAGCTTGTTTTCGTGTTTCAGCCCTCACCCGAACCTGTTTCGGCGCATAACCGAACTCGCTTGGTCAATCTCGTTTTCTTTTTCCGTTACCTCTTGTATCCTCTCTTTGCTCGCTAAATTGTGGAACTTGCTGATCAACCTAATCTCGCTTTCCGTGAGCAATGCGGACTCAGGAACGAGTCCCATCCCGATGCGCCTCCTCGACCCCACCTGTCATTTCCTTTTTCCCTTTTTGCTTTCTGTTCAGGCCCAACCCGTTTCGTTTTCTGTTGAGGCCCAACCCGTGCACGCGGAGAACTCGAACCCCTCGCACACAGCACCCTATAAAAGGCGAGCTAAAACCCTCATGCCGCAGCACGATCTCCTGCTCATCTCTACGCAGCCGCCGCCATGCCCCTGCAGCGCGTCTTCATCCTCGTGTTCCTGTATCGCCCAGAGCTACCACCAAATGCGCCGTCGCCCAGCCCCTGCAAGTCCCTGCGTCGCACCTCCTTGCACCGCTCCCCCCTGCAGGCCGTGCCTGCCCAGCGCCGCCCTGACCCCTTCACGCCTTGCCCCCCTGCCTACACGAGTCTCTGCGCAGCCAGCGCCGCACGCCGCCGTGCATCAGGCCTGCCCCGCGCCAGTCTCCCTGCCTGCGTCCTTGGCCTTTGTGCTGCATCACCCTGCAGCAGCACCGCCCCTTCCCTCTCCTGGTGCAGCCCGCTCTCATCCCCTGCAAGCCGCACGCACAGAATCGGTCAGGAACAGAACAGACCCGCCGGCGCAACTTCCTTCGCAAAATTCGATCTCTACGATGCGTCCCCGTGGTAAGTTAGGTATGGAACGGAATCCCCTCGTCGTCCTCTTTCATTTGCCCCGCTTCCCGCGAGCTCTCGTGCCCTAAATCAACGGGAATTCGAGCTACAGTACCCGCCGCCACCATTGCTGCGTGATTTTGAGCTTTTTCAGATTAGGTCCCTGGAAGATTCTGTAATTAGCGTGAAAATTCCTGTGTCTTGCAAAAATTGTAGGAAACCCCCTATATCTTTTACATCTTTTCAATCCAGCCCCACCATGGAATTTTTCAGATCTAACCCTAATCTTTTCTGTATTTGTGAGCCCTATTTTCTGTGTCTTATATTTCTTTTCAGCTAACCCTTCAAGTCTATAGTTAATTGCGTATAGGTCCCTGCAGCGCTGTTTTATGCGTAGTTTCCGCGTTTTAGATCCGTTTTGATCCGTTCTTTTTGCGTTAGTCTTCTAAAACCCTAAGCTATCGTTTAGTAGCGTTGTTGTGCCGTAATTCCTGTTTTTAAAATTAAATATCAATTTAATTTGAATAATATCCTCTCATCTAGTTTTCCGAAATAAAATCCAATTGAGTCTTTTCTCCGGTTTTCATAAGTAATGTTAACTCAATTAATATGAACTTAAATGTGTTTGTAATTTAATTTGTTTAGTTCAACACGAATCATAAAGTTCGACGTTTAGATGTTCTCACAAGTTTTCTTTTCTAATTAATTATATAATCAGTGTAATTTATACATAGAGAATTGTATATAAAATTTGACTAAGTTCTACTTCGTCTTTATAAATGCAAATATAATATGAGTTAATTATAATTAGGGATATTCTCTTTTGAATATCTTTTACATTGGTTTTCTAAATTAAAATAAATGAAAGCCTATCGTTCTTTTATTTCTTTTATAATATAAATCTCCCGATAGCTGTATCTTTTCAACCCTAGCTCCGTTTTCCGTGTTTCTTTCTTTCTCGTGACCGTAGCATCGAGCCTTATCCTTTAGTTCGCTCTTGTAAAGCTTTTCTTTTGTTTTTTGTATCTGTTCTTAGTCGTTCTTATTTGTTTGCTTGCTTGTATGTTTTGGGCCCGTTGCTTGTGTGACGTTAGAAGAAGCGCGATCCAAGAACTTTGAAGATTTAGAGTTTGAAGAACAAGAATTGAAGACCCTGAGCAGCTATTCTCTAAAAGAAAGGCAAGTGTTTCCTTGATCATGCTTTTGTCCTAATAATCACAATAAATATAATTTTTTTCTTTATATGCATGCATGTGTCCTAATTTTGATGGATCCTAATTAAGGATATGCCTAGTCTTTATGATCATTCCTTGTCAACCTGGATTTTATCTTTATTGTTGGGTAGCTATGGCTTAGTTGCTTCAACTGGTTATGGTTTGGGAATAATATATAACCATGATGATAACAATGATGATGTTTCACCTATTTTATCCATGTTCATGCTCTTGGTGATGTTAATCACAAGATTATGTGTTTAATCGGAACATGGAGAACCACCCAGGAAAACAGTGCAACCACAATACTATATGGCTCTGGTCTTGGCTGATTAATTAGAAACACTAGCTTATGATGATCTTACCGAAAGGGCAAGAGGGGTTGCATCGTCGGGGTATAGCTCGGTCCTCTTGAGGGTATGATATGGTCCTGGGTAAGGCATCTACCTCATTAGGGAGAGTTATGACCGCTTTGACTTGAAACCTCAGCGGATTGTCATGAGTTAGGGAATCTTTGTAAAGGCCTCGTAGTGAATCCCTTGCCACTCACCTCGGAAGTGTTTAAGAGGCTAGCTACCTCGGGCAAATCGGGAGACACGAATTGTGGGTAAAGTGTACAACCTCTGCAGAGTGAAAACTGATATATCAGCCGTGCTCACGGTTAAGAGCGGCTTGGACCCTCACATGATAATTGAACTTGAAGATGAATTAAATCGTGGACCATGGTTATGGTCATGGTTATTGTGGACCATGTTTATGGTTATGGTTATGTTATGCTATATCTCTTCTATTTCTTTTAATGTGGGTTTTGGTATGAACTTACACCATAGTAATCAGGAGCTAATAAAATTTGACCAACTAAAATTGCTTATCGCAGTAAGCCAGTTAGCCTTTCCTTGATTTTGGCCTTCATGTCATATAATTCCCAACACTTGCTGAGTACCAACCATAAGTGTACTCACGCTTGTTATAATTGCTGCTCAGAGGAGAAAGTGATGTGAAATCTTTTGAAGATGATGCTGAGTTCTAGGCCAGCGCAACCCCCGGTCGATTGCCTGTGAAGTGTGGAGTCTTCATTTCCAGGATAAGCTGTATAACTCTGATAATCTTTATAGTGTTTAAATTCTCTTTTCGTGATACTGTTGCTGATTATTCACTGATGAAGTCACTATATGTATGGAACTTGATCCTGGCATACATATAGTTATGCATTCGGTTTTGTTCTTAAAACCGGGTGTGACACGTCACGTGGTTCACCCTGCCCTGAGCTGGGGCCTTGGGCTGAGCTGCACGCCCCTGCTGTCCTGCCTGCGCCTTCCGAGGGCAGACGTTGGCGTAGTGCCCCGGCTCGCCGCAGTGGAAGCACACTCGCGGAAATGCAGCGGCCTGTTGCCCGGCAGGAGGAGTGGGCGCTCCCTGCCTCTGAGCTGGTGAAGCCAGAGGCGCTGGAAGCCTCTGACCCTGTCCCGCCTGTTGCTGCTGCTGAGGACGAGGCGGAAACTGCTACCGCTGCTGGTACTGCTGGGGCGGCCTCTGCTGCTGCGGCTGCGGATGCTGGTAGCGGGGACGAGTGTTGCTGCCCGAAGAGGATGGAGCCATCTTCCTCTTCTTATCCTCAATCTCCCGGCGCTTACGCTCGGTGTTGAGGGCCGCATCAACTAGCTGGTTGAAGTTGTCGAAGCGGTGGTTCAGCAGCGCATACTGGATGTGATCATCCAGTCCCTCCTTGAAGTACTCCTGCTTATCGCTATCACGAGCGACGTCAGCAGGGGCGTAGCGGGCAAGCTGAAGGAAACGGTCACGGTACTCCGTCACCGCCATAGATCCCTAAAATAGCGAACACAGATAGCAAGGATGGAAATCGCTCAATATGTCAGGTTTATGAAAGAAATCAAGGATAGATCAAGCTCAAAAGAATCTGTAGAGAATTCCATTCAAATTTACCTGCTTAAGAGCACGGAACTCCTTCTGCTTCATCTTCATAATGCCCTCAGGAATGTGATGGTTCCTGAAGCGCTCATGGAACTGGTCCCACGTGAGAGCATCACGATCCCGAGCTGGGTAGGACTCCCACCAGTCAAGAGCGGAACCTCGCAGCTGCCCTGCTGCGTACAGAACTCGCTCCCGGTCGTCGCACTGTGCAACAACCAACTGGCGCTCCACCGAACGAAGCCAGTCGTCTGCCTGGAGTGGGTCCGTGGCGTGAGAGAAGGTCGGAGGATGACCTCTCAAGAAATCCGCACGCCTGTCACAGGTTAAACATCGCGGCCTGAACCTGTCTAAACCTTGTGTTCCTTGCACCTTCGATTTCCTGATCTCAGCGTCTCCCAACCTAAACTTACCACCTCGGGTATACCCCTCGGTGGGCAGCCAGTAAAACACTAACAGACTTATTCATGATTTGCTATGCTAGTGTGATCTTAGAGCATATTGCTTGTGTGATAGTCATCACTTGATGGTTGCTTATTTCCACTTTGTTGTTGTGATATCTTGCAATATGCATCTTGTTGATTTGTATCACACTTTGCACCCCACGAATGCAAATGATATAGGGGGAGCTCCTTTAATATGAGCAAATGGCATTTGAGGCTGTTTTTTTATTTCATCTTGAAAAATGCACATATTAAGGGGGAGCTCAACAATATGATTGGATTCAAATTGATTCGATATATTATTTGTGAGCCTTAGTTGTGTTGTCATCAATCACCAAAAAGGGGGAGATTTAAAGTGCATTTGGCCCCCTAAGTGGGTTTTGGTGTTGATGACATGCATAATTGTAGAGCTAATGTGTTTATCGAGCTATGGACAGGCTAAAATTCAATGAAATGAATTATATGCGTGAAAAGATACCAATTTACTTGATAGACAGTGATGGAGCTCAAAAGAAGATTTTTATTTATTTTCTATTTTGAATTTGAGTATAGGAAACACCGTACTATTAAGAGGAATGTGAATGGATAGATTGAAGATGCCAAAGTGCTTAATTGAGATGCTAGCTACCCAAGAGAGACAGAAAATCACACACTTATGCACTTAGTTTTCTCACTGTCTCAGTGTGTGTCGAAAGTTCCGACCCCTATCGAAAGTTGGTTAATAGTTCCGACAAGGGGTCCTCGGCGAGCTATTTTTAATGGGGTTAGAAGTTCTGACCCTGTGTTGGAAGTTCTGACAATCACTTATTCTGCACACTAAAAGCTAGTTTTGGGGGCTCGGGTATTTATACCCCCTCAGCCCCTCCCTCATTTGTTGCTGAGTTACATGAGAAAAACACCTCCTTGAGCTTCCAAAACACTTCCCCAATCCCTCCAAGAGCTAATCCTTGAGTTGATTCAAGCTATGGCTTGGGTGAAAGCAAGATTGAGGTGTGAGACTTGAGCACTTGAGTGAGAAGGCAGCCACGTTCATGTCAAGGGCACTTGAAGCATCTTCATCGACTCGATTCGTGTTTGTTACTCTTGAAGCTTGCTTCTAGAGGTTTGGTGTCGCCCGGTTGAACGTCCTCTCGTGCTGGTGCACCCCGGGAAGTTTGTATTACCCATCCTTTTGGATTTCATAGTAAGTGACTCATTCCTTCTTTGTGGTTGATTGAGTGAGGTAAAGGGTTAGTGGAAGACCCGACTCTTTGTGAGCTCCTCAACGGAGACGTAGCTTCCTTAGTGGAGGTGAACTTCGAGAACAAATCTCTTATGTCTTGTGCTTATTGCATTTATTTAGTTCTTGTTGACCTAGAGTTTGTTTTGTGCCGATCTACGTACTCGAGTTGTTGTGCTTGCAAAGATCACTTGCTGAAGTCTCCTAATACCATTGCACAACTTTTGATTCAGCCAGGTTCTGTAGTTTCAAGTTTAATTTTGAATTTTGTATAAGAATATTCCTGTTTGTCGGAAGTTCTGACATGGTGTTCGAAATTCCGATCCATCGGAACTCCTACACAGGGTTGGAAGTTCCATTCAGATTTAACCACTAAGAAGATTTTTCAGGAATGTTTAGATACGGCTATTCACTCCCCCTCTAGGCACCACCAAGATCCTTTCATCGGCTCGGGCCCAACTATAATGTGTACGGCGACATTCACTCGCGGTAACTGGCCCGCCATGACGCTGATGTCGACTGGTTGGTTGTGGGTGCAGATAATGCCCACCGACCCAAAGGGGAGTATGAGGAGGCACCCCCAGGCGTGGTGGCTGACTATGCGATCGGTATAGCGATCGGAGCCCCAGTCCACATGGCCCGGGCCCGTGGGCTTTCGGTCGTCGCATCCAGAAAGCACCTTTCCCGCCGCGCTTCCGACCGCCCACCAACATCACCAAGTACACTGGGGAGACGAACCGTGGTGTATGGCTGGAAGACTTCCAGCTTGCTTGTTGGGCTGGAGGAGTGGATGATGATTATTTCATCATCCAGTACCTCCCCATCTGTGTCGGGAACAGCATCCGTAGCTGGGTGGAGCTCAAACATGTCCTCGTTGGGAATTTCTAGGGGACGTACGTGCGCCCCGTAAACACCTGGGACCTCAAGAGCTACAAACAGGAGTCTGTGAGTTCCTGCACGACTACATCCACTGGTTCTCCAAGCAATGCAATTCTCTCCCTGACGTCGTCGACGCAAACATTGTAAGTGTGTTCCTCTCTGGGACCACCTGCAAGTCCCTCGTTCACAAGCTTGGCTACCAGAAGCGGCGCACCACCCGTGAGCTCCTGGACATCGCCACGAACCACACCTCCGGCGAGGAGGTGGTTGGGGCGGTCTTCATCGATAGTCGGGCCAAAGGCAAGGACAAGCGGGAGGACCAGGATGAGGCCCCTCCTCAAGGCCAGAGAAAAGGAAGAAGAAGGACCGACATCACCCCAACCCCAACACGTTCATGGCGGCCGACCGTGTCGGTGTTTAACCGGCTGCCCACCGAGGGGTATACCCAAGGTGGTAGATTTTGGGTGAGGGGACGCCGAGATCAGGAACTCGAAGGTGCAAGGAACACAAGACTTAGACAGGTTCGGGCCACACGGAGCGTAACACCCTACGTCCTGTATGGTTTGTATTGCCTTCAGTATAGAATGACCTAATGATCGTCTGTTTTGAGAGGGGTCCCTGACCTCCCTTATATATCCGAGAGGCCAGAGTTACAAAGATGCTAACCAACCTCCGCTGAGGGATCATACCAGAACATATCTCGGGTAGATCCCCTCCGTGTTGGTTAGCTCTATCTCCTATTTAAACGGGATAAACAAGAGATAAACAAAATGAATAAGAGATAAGACGGACTTAATCTCTTAGACCTCTTTAAACTACGTTATGTGCCCAGCCCAGTGGCCCCGGGTCTGACAAGCCCCCGAGCTCTTCGTAGCTGAGTACTGCAGGCTTATCAAGTACTTTTGAAGCAGTCCTCGACTTCTTCTGGAACTTCATCTTGAAGCCCTTCTTCGAGTACTTGCTTGGCTGCATCGAAGCTATGAGGTGCTCATGCCTTGAATTTTTGTTATGGTGTGCGATTTAAAAATCGCACTCCATATGGAGTAGCCCCCGAGCCTTAGGTTGAATCAGAGAATCAGGCTGAGGGTCCCATTTGTCTGTAATCCTACTTATCCTTCAAAAAATTTGAAAAATAAGTAGTCGACGCCACGTATCCCGCAGCCCCCGAGCCTTGAATCCAAATACCACAAAATTTGGAGATAAGGATCCAACAACCGTGGCATGGCAGGCTAAAAATGACAACTTGCGAAATTACCAAAATGATGGTACAGATGATGGGTATTAGATTATTAATTCGAGAAACCCCTTTTTTCGGGCTAACTAACCCTGAAAAAATGATTAATCGAATATGCAATCCAAACAATCCACCAAACGACCCCTCGACTTCGGAATATTCTCGAAAATGACTCCTGAGCTTCGGAACAGTAACTGTTCCCCACCCCGCTGGTTATTTAACCCCGCGATAATGGTGGAAAAGACTGTACTTTCAATCTGCATTTTGCCAAGAACCGCCGAAATCCCCAATCGGGACCAAGCGCCGCCACCATCCCCCAAAGAAATCCTCCCGCTCCGACCTCCCCGCCCCTCTCCCCGCAGCCCCCGAGCATCTCGTGGCCAGCGCATCGGAGATGGCGTCCAAGAAAGAGGCGGAGCCATCGACCGCGGAGTGGACACATAGTAAGTGCTCCCTCGACAATCCCAACAAACTAGTTTCCGAGGGGTTACTGCAAGAAAAGAACCTTGTCAACTGGCGCCCTCTTACCGTGAACCTTTCCCCATGGAGAATGTCACATTCCTCCATTTTGCCGAACGGGGATTGGCCCTCCCCACTTGTTCCTTCTTTCGTGGCCTTCTTTATTATTATGAGCTTGAGCTCCATCACCTCAACCCTAATTCCGTTTGCCATATTTCCATTTTCATCCACTTCTGCGAAGCCTTTCTCAGAATCGAACCCCACTGGGATCTATTCCGCTTCCTCTTCCGCGTCAAACCCCAGCCTACCACGAAGAAACTTTCTGTAGTAGGGGGCGCCGGCATCCAACTGCGACAGCAGGCCGGCGAAAGATACCTTTCATACAAATTCCCCTCAAATCTTCCTGGATGGAAAAACCATTGGTTTTACATCGAAAACCATGCTCCCCATCTTCCGACGAAGTCGAACAGACCACCTGTAGTGAGGGGAGAATGGAACCTTGAACCCTCCGACGGGGAGATGGATCAAGTCAAAGAGCTGCTGGATGTCATTGATGCATAGAAGAAGAAGGCAGTGACCGGCGCCTCCGTCATGTTCGCATTTTACAAACGCCGCGTCCAACCCATCCAGCAGCGCCATCGCCGGGGATTCGAGTACACAGGCCCCGCTGATCCTTCTCGCATGTGCGCAGAGGATTTGCCAGATGAAGTCGCGCTCCAGCGAGTTCAGCGGGTGCTACTAGACGTGGACGCCGTGCCGTACGTGCCCACATTGTTTTCCGCACGAAATCCGCCCAAACCAGTAAGTATTCGACTTCTTTTGCTGAAGACAACCTCTATTACTCCATTGCTTAACTGAAGAACCTCCTGCAGGGACACACGGAGCTGTACCGTAGCTACCCGCCGCGGCCGGACATCCCCCGACCTGACCACCTCCTCCCTAGTGCCGCCGTTGAGGCCAAGAGAGCTCGCGTTGCTGCAACTCAACACAGCAGCGGGTCCACCGAGGACGTGAGCTCTCGAGCATGGGAGGAAGCCGAAGGAGAAGCACGTCGTGACATCTCCTCCGAGCAAAGCGTGGAGTTGACCGGTGCATTGCCACTGGTGCCGAAGGGCCATCGACTGGTGCACAAACGCAAGGCGCAAGAAGTCGAGTCCTCCAGGTACTAATTTGCTGTTTTGACGAGTTGCCATGTGTCGATAGCATTGTATACTAACAGTACCCACTTGTAGTCTTCCTGCTTTGCCACCCGGGACCGAACCCGAAGAGGCGGAAACAGGCCCATCCGCCGTCGCGGCAGTGACCGTTGCCGTGGCGGGGACCGCCCAATCGGCTGCTCAAACCTCGCCGCCAGCGATAGGGATTCCGTTACGGGCCTTGCGGGTGAAAAAGGCTGCCAAAAAGAAATCTACACTGTGAGTTTACCTCTGGTCGCGTAAATATCCTGCTCTTGTCAGCTTATGTAACAACCACTCCAATATCATCAGGGCTGCAAGCGCGGTGCAGCTTCAGCTGGACCCAGGCACAGCTACTGCCGCCCCAGAGCCATCAATCTGGGCTGATCCTTCCAGTGCGGAACCGGCCCCAGCTGCTGCAGCATCCGAGCCATCGGCGCCTGAAGAACCGGCACCCCCGGAGCTGGCCCCCGAGGCGGATGCGACGCTCCTCGACTTGCCGCCTCCTGAGCTCCGACATGATGAGGCCGAAACCGGTGGTGGAGAACAAGTCGAAGCCCCTGATGCCGCTCCTACTGATGGCACAGACAAGCGTTTATCCGCCCGCGGCCTACTGTCGGGGTCTGGGCACAGTGTATTGACAACTTTTGTACTTACAGGTGTCCGGCAACCACCGCCCGAAGACATCGCAGGGTCTTCAAGGAACCCCCGTGAGGTACTGCGGGCTGGGCCGGGATACAAGAGCATCATCACCACTGACCTGGTGGATGACACCTTGCTGTCGGCTGAAAATTTGAGGACCTTCAAGAGCACCTTCAAGGAACTATACGATTTTTCCATGGTAGGACTTGAGTCATATTCCGATTGTGCATATTGATGGGCTGTTTTGACCCGATCTCCGCCTGTTGCGCAGCATGTAATCACCAAATCCCAGAAGAAATCGGAGAAGCTCGGCGCAGTTGAATGATGCGAAAGAGTTAGCTGCCCTGGATAAGTGCATCTCCGAGGAGAAGATGAAAAATTGCTATCTGCAATGAGAGCTTGATATACTGAAGCAGGAAAGAACTTGAGAGGCTTGGCTGCTCAAGAATGACCTCAAAAACCTCGAAGAGGCCAACTCCGAGCTCCAGAAACAGCTCGAGGAGCAACAAGCGGAGTACCAGGAGCAGCTCAAGTTAGAAAAGAAGGCGCACCAAGGTAGGCCCCCGCTTCCCTCGAGTACTTTGCTTTAGTAATTTCCCTTGGTTGCTGAAATATCCTCGCCGCAGAGCTTAGGAAAATAATAAAATACAAAGAGGAGCTACTTACTGACGCGAAGAATATGCTGTATCGCCGTATAGATGATGTTGAAAGGCTGCAGAAGGTGATCGGTGACACTGAACGGTAGTTCGTCGACTGCCTTCAGCAGATCAAAACGCTAGGCGAGAAGGACGAGCAGCAGCAGAAGGAGCTAGAAGACCTCAGGGGGGCCGCCCAGGAGCTGGTGGATATGGTGAATCCCCCAGAAGAAGGCGAGGCGAACCTACGGCCCCTGCTGGAGCGACTCCGCGAAGCCCCGAAGAAAGTGCTCAAATTCTTGTCTGAGGCTCCGGTCGCATGCGTTAGCAACGCCCTTGCGTATGTAAAATCCTTCTTGCCAAACGCGTAGCTGGACATTTTTGCGCAGGGAATGGCAGCAGACTGCACGGACGAACAATTCGACGAGTACCTGCAAGACGCTCAACCTGTAGCAGAGCGAATTGTACATAATGTACTGCAGGATTAGGATGTGAGAAACAAGTGATCATTCCCTTGTGTAAATACTGCATTTGATATCTCTACTTGTTTGCGTGCCTTAGCTGAATTGGGGTCCAGGCTTACAAGGCTCGAGTAGTAGGCGCTTCCCTAGGTGCAACGACCCGAAGGGTAGCTAATACTCGTCTAACAGATTAGCCACAACTCGATCGAGCGGGTCTAAACTTGTTAGGAAAGAATGCAAGCATCATCGCGGGGTTGCCGTGCGTAGGGCAGAAAAACAGGACTACCCCGAGTGCGGCAACTCTGAGTGTAGTCGAAAGTCGCTCCTGCTGTGAGCGTGCTCCGTAAGCTAGGTTGGACCCGGACGGACGGATCAAGCTTGCTAGGAGCATGTGCGGGCGTTGCTGCAGGTTTGCCATTCTTTTGGCAGAAACAAGACTGTTCTGAGTGCAGCCACTCAGGATGTAGTCGAGATAGCTCTTTATGCGAGCCTTTCCAGCGTACTGGGTGTAAGCCAGTCGAACAGATCGACTGTGTTGGAAAAAATGCAACTGCTGTCGTGTGCGACCATCCAAGGTCGCGGCGGAACTCGATATGTAGAGGAGTTAGCCGGAGTCGAGGGTTCCGTCAGGAATGGAAGTCAAAAGGAGATGATCATGGCCGTAGCCCCCGCATCATTCACGACGAGAAGTCGATTTATATATATGTGTTTGCGCGTGACCATGGCCGCCGTGTAAGTAAAAAGGAATGTACGAACCGAGTCATGTGGCTCATAGCCTCCAAATTGATTCGGGGAAAAGAGATCTTCTGAGCCCCCGGGGATTCAGCGGTCCGGGCCTCGACTTAAGGGTAGAACTTGCGCAGGTTCTGAACGTTCCAGGAGTTCGGGACATCCTGACCCTCAGGAAATTGTAGTCGATAAGACCCTGGCCTTGTGACCTGCTAGACGACGAACGGGTCCTCCCACCTTGAGTTGAGCTTGTGTAAGCCAGATTCGTCCTGAATACGACGCAAGACCAATTCGCCAACATTAATGACCGCTCCCTGACGTTGCGATCATGATATCGCCGGATCCCCTGCAGGTACCGAGCTGACTAGACAAGAGCGGTGCAACGAGCTTCTTCCACAAATCGAGCTCTAACTGCCGCGCCTCGTCCGCCTCGCCTTCATTGTACATTTCGACCCTTGGAGATTTCCACATGATATCGGCTGGTAGAATAGCTTCAGATCCATATACAAGGAAAAAAGGTGTTTGACCTGTGGCTTTGGACGGCTGAGTCCGAAGCCCCCAGACGACGTGTGGTAGCTCATGCACCCATTTGCCTACCTTCTTGCTGTTTTCATCATAAAGTCTCTTCTTGAGGCTGTCAATGATCAAGCCGTTCGCCCTTTCGACTTGTCCATTGGCCCTTGGGTGTGCCACCGAGACATATTTAACTTCGATGCAAGCATTCTCGCAGAACTCCCAGAATTGGTTTGCCGTGAAGTTTGATCCCAAGTCCGTGATGATGGTGTTGGGGAAGCCGAAACGGTGCAAAATATCTGAGATGAAGTCGACGACCCGATCTGGCGTGAGCTTGGCTATCGGCTTGTACTCGATCCACTTAGTGAACTTGTCGATGGCCACCAGAACATGGGTAAAACCGCCTGGCGCCGTCATGAAGGGCCCAATCATGTCAAGACTCCAACAAGCAAAAGGCCAAGATGGCGGTATAGTGATGAGGCTATGAGCTGGAACATGAGTCTGTTTGCCGAAGAATTGACAATTTTGGTACCTGCGGACGAGATCTTCTGCGTCGGTCACTGCAGTGGGCCACCAGAAACCGGCCGTGTATGCTTTCCCCACCAGCGTTCTTGAAGCCGCATGGTTTCCACAGACGCCCTCGTGGATCTCCCGCAGTATGTCGTAACCGTCTTCCGTTGCGACGCACTTCATGAGAACTCCTGACCGAGCGCCGCGCCGATAGAGCTTGCCGTCGACCAGGACGAAGCCCTTGCTTCTTCGCAAGACGCGTGCCACTTCCGCGTTCTTTGGCATCGATTCCTGCTGGTAGCCGGTGATCTCGAATGAAGTTGATAAAAGCTTCTCGCCAGTCCTCCCCCAGCACCATAACCTCTCGATCGGGTTGTTGGGGACCCGCGTCGATGGTTACCTGCGGAGAGGATTTGATGGAAGACTGCTTGAGCTCCTGGACAAAGACTCCCGGCGGGACCTGAGCATGCGTGGACCCCAGTTTGGATAGGATATCCACGCCAACGTTGTGCTCCCGCAATACATGGTGAACCTCCAAGCCGGAGAAATTGCTTTCCAACTTGCGCACTTCATGTACATAAGCATCCATCGTCTCCTTGTTGCAGTTCCATTCCTTGTTGACCTGCTAAACAACAAGAAGAGAATCGCCATATACAAGTAGTCGCTTGATCCCTAGTGATATCGCCAAACGAAGCCCGTGAAGCAAGGCTTCATACTTGGCTTCATTGTTGGATACCACCCACAGGATCTGAAGGACGTATTTCAATTGTTCACCTCGTGGAGAAATAAGCAGAACACCAGCGCCGCCACCGTCGAGCTTGAGGGACCCGTCAAAATACATGGTCCAGTGCTCCTGCTTGTCCACTAGGGTTGGAACTTGATTCTCCCTCCATTCAGCCATGAAGTCGACTAGAGCCTGTGACTTGATTGCAGTGCGTGGCTTGAAGTCGATTGACAAAGCCCCCAGTTTCACAGCCCACTTGGATACGCACCCCGTGGCATCTTGATTATGAAGAATATCCCCCAACGGGAAATCCGTAATCACAGTAATCTTGTATTCGTCGAAGTAATGGCGTAGCTTTCTTGATGTGATTAAGATTGCGTATAAAAGTTTTTGAACAGCTGGATACCGTACCTTGGATTCGGAGAGGACTTCGCTGACGAAGTAGACAGGCCTCTGCACTCCAAACGCATGGCCTTCCTCGCCTCGCTCGACTACAATAGCACTGCTGACAACATGGGTTGCTGCCGCAATGTAGAGTAGTAGATCCTCTTCCGGTAGCGGTGCTGTAAGGATCGGAGGGGACTGATGTGACAGTTTATGTGCTTGTAAGTTAGACATATATTTGTTAGTGTGAAATATGTGTTTGGTTGTATAAAGCTTGTGTGTGATATGTGAAGCTTTTGAAAATTTAAAGTGCAAGTAAAAAGGGTATTTTTATAATTACAGAAAAACCTAGGGTTGTTTTTGTAAAATGTAATTGGACAGAAGGTAACTTCAAAATAAGAGAAGGGTGGTTTTGCAAATATATTTTTCTTAATCTACTCCCTGTAAAAATTATATATTTATCCAATAGTTGTATTTAAAATGTATGTGTTGACGTGTATAAAAAAAAAATTTTGGGTAAAGTTGTAAAAATAAGGGTATTTATGTAATTTTATAAAAGAACAAGTCCTTTTATGCAAAATAGGTGATTTACAAAAGTAACTTTCCAAAATTACTAGAAGTAAAAAGGTAATAATGTAAGTAATCATAACTTGCTTAGCAATTTGCGAATAGACCCAAGGTTATATATAATTTATACTAACAATGACAAAGATGTTATAAAATTCAAATTTAGTCCAAGTCTTAAAATAAATATTCATATTGTGAGTTTTGGAGTTCAAACCCTAAAATAAAGTTGTAGAGCTTGAAAAGTTGTACAATTTTCATTTTGGTCACATTTTTATTTGAGCTCTAGAACAGTGGTTAAATTTGTCTTTACCAAGAGGTCCCTGTAATTTTCAAAAATTACAAACAAGTCCTCGGGAAATTCCCTTTCTCTTCCTCCTCTGGCGCTGTTCTGTTCTCTGCTCTGCAACCGCCGCTGTCTGGCCACCATTGCCACCTCCTGCTGCCAATTTTCCACGCGTCGCCCAACTCTAGCACTGATTCAATTCCCTGCCGCCCCCTCCTGGCTTTATCCTCTCCCTCCCTGCTCCTTATCCTCTCCCTCTCTTTTTCCTCAGCACAAACAGGTAGCAGGCGCCAGAGCTGGCGCTGGGCAGGAGGAGCGCGGCAGCAAGCGGCGGCCGGCGCTGTGGCAACGCTCAGGGCGAGCGGGCCCAAGCGCGCAGACGGCAACGGCCCAAGCGGCTGGTGGCGGCGCTGGGCGGCAGTGCTGGGCGGCCCAGGCGCGGGCGAGCGCAGGCCGCGGCGGCTCGGGTTGAGCGCGCGGGCGGCGCTGAGGTGCAGGCCGGGCACGGCGCGGAGCGAGTGCACGCGGGAGCAGGCAGGCGGCCCGAGCAAGCAGGGCGGACCCAGGCTGGTGCGGGTGATGGCGCTGGTGCGGCGCAGGCAGAGCCGGCTCGGGCAGAACGCGCGCAGGCGCGTAGCGCTGGCGGCGCGGCTCGGCGCAGCGCACAGGGACGCGGTAGCTGCGGCGTGGCGGCGCCAGGCTTAGGCGCGTAGCGCTGGCGGCGCGGCTCAGGCGCAAGCGGCTCGGCCAGGTGCAGGCGGCGGAGCGCACGGCCGGAGCTGCTCTGCTCCTCTGAGTTTTTTTTTCCCCCACGCCGATGTCTCCCTTGTGGTCCTTCTCCTTGCTTCCTGATCACCAAACGGAGTTCCCGGTGTGCTGCTCGACCTTTCCGGCCCCCCCCGGCATAACTCCTCCCACTGGAACCGAACCCCACGGCGCCTCCTCTGCTTCCAGTTCATGTGAAGGACCCTGTGCAACAATTGAGACAAGGTCAGGGTGTTTTCTGCAAAGTCTAGACCCATATAAACAGTAGAGTTTGAGGACCTCTGTGTAAGGGTACTTATCATTTCATGTGAGCTGTGTTGCTGACTTATAAATTCAATAGAAAATTGTAGGAAATTCTAAAAATTGCAAAACCAGTTTTGTTAGAAACTAGATTTTGAGCTCTACAACTTCTATTAAGTGAGTTTGATATGAAACCAAATAGTTTAGAATCTATGTTAAATCTAAGATAAGGTAGAGTAATATTCATAGTTTCTACATGTTAACTTTGTAGAACATGATTTTTGTTATACAATTTTTATAGATTAAGTATGAATTGATGTGGAATTTTTAAACCTAATTTTTCTTTATAACTTAAATTCTTTTAAGTTAATCAATTCAATTTGTTTATAGAAGAAATAGCTAAGCTATATTTAGTCATGTTTGCCTGTTATTGCAATGTGTTTCTTGTGCCGCTTGTTTATATCTTAATTAGAATTGTTGTACAACTTTAAAGCATAAGAGAGGTCTAGTTCGAACGTGAAATGTCTGATTTATATTTAACCTATTATTTGTGTGACGCTAAACTTAATTAATTATTGGTAGCCCAAGTCCTTGCTATAGATTGACTAAAGATAAATTGTGCACCATGCTGATGTACTTGCTGCCTCTATGGCAGACTTTTTGTGATGATTGATTAACCTTTTATTCATATGGATGCTTATGCTTTTAGTTCAGTCTTGATTGCAATATTGTCAGAGCCCTCCCTATGTAAAGGTCCTAGTCTACCTCGTGTATCGACTACTTAGCTGATACACTTTTGTAACTAGGCTTAGCAATCGACTACTAGTTCAGCCAATCTTTGATAGGCATAACCCCATCGGCCATAAGCCTTTTGACTTCTTCCCTATCGGCAAAAGCCCCTCGGCCGATGTTAACCACCCTATCGGTCCGATCCAATGTTAGTGCCCTAATCGACCTGGTCCGACCTACACCACCATACCTACACCCCATCGGCTGTACAGCACTCAATTGTTGTGTTGATGTAATCCAGCCGATGCAACCACATCTAGTTACTTAAGATAACACTTAAGCACATCGTAGTTAGGCACAGCCAGTGTAGAGTAGGACAATCAGCTACACAGCTGATATGCCCCAGTAGATATAAAAGAACATTAAGGATGAAAACCGGCTACACAGCTGATTCACCAATCAGCTGAATACGCTGAGACAGACCGTACGGATACATAGTTCGACTAGTCTATCAATACACCATAGGCTAGTTGCTCGCATTAGTCAACTAGCTATGCCGATACATCACTCGACTAATTCTACCCGATGTTTAAATCAGCGAATGTGCCGATACACTAAATCGGCTAGAAGGTCGAATTACCGATCGACTAGTTTTGCTAAAGCATGGATCCGCTATGCTGATACACACGCGATTAGTTAAGTACGCCGATGCTCACACAAATTAGTTAGGACACAGCTGCTTTAGGAAACATCCCTCTGCTAAAGTGATCGATGTTTTCATCGATCAATTAGAAAGCCAGTGCACCTGTCAACCGGCTACCCAGACCAAAGTACACAACCTTGGATCAGTAAGATCGCACAGTAGACACGCCTCTGTTAGGCACGACCAAAGCACATCAGTCAGCTAAACCGGATGCATCCTCATCGGTTAAGACCAAGACCTATACACCAACCAATTAGATAATCAAACATGCTACCTAATGAAGTTAGTATGGATGTTTAGGGTAACCCCCCTGTTGCCTGACGAGACTAGTTAGTTTAGTTAATACTCGATAAATGACTGCCCAGTACGGGGTAGTTAGGTTGTTTGTCGAAATGTAATGTTCCTTTATTTGGATTGCAACTTTATCGTGAATTGAAATGAAAGTGTATGTATTCATTAAACTCCATCTTGCATATCATATAGATTCGACCACTCTCGCCGACAGAAATTACCCACTAATCCCGGAACCAGAAGGAAGTTATTCTGAAGACCTCGGGAACTTCGTCGCGGGATTATCTGAAGCCCCGAACCAAAGTTCGGAAGAGATTGACTTACTGACTTCAGACCCACCAATAAAGGCAAGCCCCGGACATAACCCCTACTTTATTACACTGCAACCTATACTATTTATGTATATCTTTATGCATTAAGTTCTTAGGAGTTGTTTGTAAACCTTAGTTGCATAATTCCAGGAACCTATGTATTGAACACTAGAACTTGAGTCCGAATAGCTGCTCTGCTTATAGGACCGGTAGAAGTCGAGTGATTTCCTGTCACTCGCGCGATATAGGAATTGTGATGTTTACATTCCTGTTATCATTATAAGGATGACGGACGGGAGTTTTATGAGGTATCATGGTCAAGATGATACCCCGTCTGTTTTGATGAATTTGATAAGGTCGCAGTGTGTGGTAGCGGTGGTTAAGCGTTTGAAAGTACTAGCCACATGCCGTGAAATATGGTAAGCGGTAAGCCTAGTAACCGATCGGCCCGAGGAGTGGACATACCCCCCACCACATGTATTTGCTTCTTTTGGTTACTTTGTTCGACGTGTAGGCATATGTGTTGCTGGGCAACCAGGAGTACGGGGTTTGTAGTCGCGCTACAGACGTACTTCCTGCACTTTGGATGTGCATATGACCTGCAGTCGCTTGTGGTGGCCCTGATCCACGAGTCGGAATGAAAGGCAAACGGTCGCTTCGGAACGACCCTGTGGTGTTCCAAGCGTGTGAGTTAGGTTTACCTTGCAAGGGTTGAATCTCGATTCAGGAATCGTCCGCCTCTCACGATGAATGAGACTGCTTACCCCCTTTATCACATAGAGTAACAAGAGTAATTATATGATTATCAAAGATGATGTTTGAGTAAAGATCCTACCATGTTTGAATAGTTATAGGTGCTTACCTAGAATGGTTAATCAACTAGAACCTGAAAGCTAAAAGTTGAAAGTAAGGATCTACTTTTTGTTGCTTTTCAGCTGAAAACACTACCCAGAGCTAAAAGCCTTCATAAGTCTAGTTACATGGCTAAGTATACCATGAGACGGGTAAGCCTTGCTGAGTATTAGTATACTCAGCCTTGCTAGTTGAATGTTTTTCAGGTGATATCTGTGAAGACCCTACTCTTTCCTTGCCTTGGTCCTGTGCTCTTCCAGATGATTGGTCCGTGGAATGGGATCCGTCCCCGGCCAGCACTGGTGATATCGAGTGATGTCGTGCCCGGGTTTAGCATGACATCCGTCTTGTCAACGTGCTGTAGATCATCACATATGATTTCCGCTGCTAAAACCATAACTTTATCATTTTGTATTGTTTTCTCTAAATTTGAAACTTTGCTCTATTGTGGAAACTCTTGTAATATGATTCCCTGTGATGTAAAATATAATGGTGATTGTATCTCTGGACTCACCTTCGTGTGAGGTAACCTTATTTGATCCTGTGTATCGGTGGTTTATCGGGACGTTACCCGACAGGCCAAGGGATTATACCGTTTGAAGCACGTTGGAGCCCTCGGAAGTGGACTCGCGTACTTGAGCCGGTATAATTCAGGTTGGTTCAGCCACAGTTGGTATCAGAGCTATAAGGTTACCCTGGAGATACATTTTACCTTAAAAATGCTTTCAGTATAAAAGTTTAACCAACAATATGTTTGGCAAAACTACGTTGGATTCGTTAAGGATTATGTATAGTACGTAAAGCCCTAGGGTGATGTTTAAGGGAACTAGAGGTGGCTATAATATATGTATATATAACCCTAACTACCAGCATTACTTTTCTGTCAAAACTTAAATTCATGCACAACTCAACTTTACTTTTTGTAACGACATCTTCGATGGTGAGGTAAGAAGGTAAGGATCCTCAGCCAACTGAGGGAGCTTGGCCTTCCCGTCGGTGATGCGAACCGAACGCTGTTTCTCAAGCAGTGGCCTACTTGAGATGCTGCCAATGTACCAACCTCGGTTGACTACATTGGGAGTATATGGTTCAGCGCAGGGTATGGCGATCGCTGTTCATACCCCCGCATATTTTGCGGTACTCCCGTGAATACGTTATTCAATAACGTATGTTAACGTTGTCTGTACGGTGGTAATTGTACAGATGCTGTTTCTATAGTGAGCAGTAATGAATGGGGACGCTTTCATGACATGCTGGCATGAAAGGTTCATTGAATATATATATGCATTGTGGTTTTCTGCAGGTACACTAACCACGATTCCGAAACTAGGACGGATAGGGTTTATCAACTAGTTAATAGTGAGAGACGTATTATATTGTGCCTCCGTAATTAACCACGTAAGACCAAGGTTACTTGGCAGTTATTTTTGTTTGTAAGGACGTGTAGAAACGTGCATGCATCCTGTCATCTTGGATTGCTTTGATTGTCTTGTTTATTATGTTGATGTACTGAAACATGTGTTTGTATCTGAATGCCTGCCTAGACTTTGTGTTGTAGGAGTTAACGTAATATGCTAGACTAACTTAGAGTTAAAGCAGTCTTTGATGAATTAAGTGGATTGGGTTATGTTTGGACCCTATCACCAATCTTAGTTTGACAGCCAAATCAAATCCTTGATTTTGCTTTAAATCTGTTTCGGCAGAACTATTGAACTTCTCCTTTGATGGTTAAACCTTGATGGTTATCATCAAACCCTTCAATCCATCATCTAGTGATTCATCTATCCTCTCTTGGTGTTGTACCTTATAATGTTGACTATTCTAGTTACAACATCTGAAAGTTGCACCTTCCATTTTTGCTCAGATGATTTTGGATAAATTAAAAAGATGTATGACCATAATTACTTTCTGAATACAATCCTCCCGGCAAAAGTCATGCATCATAATAAAGGCCATCTCTAGATAGTGCATGGTGTTGCATCATCATCGAAAGATCCGTAGACTGACTAACGGGTGTGTCCTTAGTACAGTTTTGAGTTGTCTTCGATTTCCTAAGAGCTATCTTGTTGCTGTTGGCACTACAGGGTTGCTATTCTTCTTTTGTGGTAGTGTTTAATCACATGACCATGATGCCGTGTCGGAACCTAAGGCCTCATGTGCGCTGCAGCCACATGATTGAGCCATTAGGAGCGCACTGGTGACTAGGTCTATGTGACGTAACCCCACTGCAATATCTTTTTATGCAACCTTACTAGTGTCCTAACCTTTGATCCTCGCTTAAGGATATATAACTAACCAGGTGTTAGTTATGAGAGAATGGTTGCAGGGTGCAAGACGTGTGCATCATCAACTCATAATAGCAGTATGCATCATACTTCATGCATTTCATATGTGCATACGTTGCAAGTATCATCATCCTTGCATCATAAGGTATGCATTATTTGGTCAGAATCATGATAATTGCATTGTGTCTTATACATCATCTTGATCATGCATTGAATCCTCCATCCTCGTATTGCATCATCATTGCAATCATGCATCTCAACAGTGCATCATGTTCATGGTTATATACCAAGCATTGCACTCTAAGCTAGAGCATTTTATCATTATTCCTTGATTGCATTGGTATAAATAGGCATATTTTGCAATCAATATCATCTAAATCATTTAGATAATAAACTCTGAGCAGAAATGTTTCAAACATCACTTATCAATCTCTCGTATTATCCTCACTTGCTATCCATGAGCTTTGTGATGAATGTTGCCAACATTTATCATCGTCATGTGATGATCTTAGCTCTGCGAGAACTCAATCATCTTGTTCTCTCTTATCTTGTCAAACTCATCTATGTACCATTTATTCTTGCTCTCGCTACACTCATCTTGTCATACTTCAATGACTTTTATCATTGACATCAATCTTCTTGGTGTGATTGCTTCCTGTTACTTCTAATGAATAATTTGCTTCTCTTCCTTTAAGAATCTTTCGTCCGAATCTCGGGACGAGATTCTTTTAGGGGGGGAGGCTGTGACAGTTTATGTGCTTGTAAGTTAGACATATATTTGTTAGTGTGAAATATGTGTTTGGTTGTATAAAGCTTGTGTGTGATATGTGAAGCTTTTGAAAATTTAAAGTGCAAGTAAAATGGGTATTTTTATAATTACAGAAAAACCTAGGGTTGTTTTTGTAAAATGTAATTGGACAGAAGGTAACTTCAAAATAAGAGAAGGGTGGTTTTGCAAATATATTTTTCTTAATCTACTCCCTGTAAAAATTATATATTTATCCAATAGTTGTATTTAAAATGTATGTGTTGACGTGTATAAAAAAAATTTTTTTGGGTAAAGTTGTAAAAATAAGGGTATTTATGTAATTTTATAAAAGAACAAGTCCTTTTATGCAAAATAGGTGATTTACAAAAGTAACTTTCCAAAATTACTAGAAGTAAAAAAGTAATAATGTAAGTAATCATAACTTGCTTAGCAATTTGCGAATAGACCCAAGGTTATATATAATTTATACTAACAATGACAAAGATGTTATAAAATTCAAATTTAGTCCAAGTCTTAAAATAAATATTCATATTGTGAGTTTTGGAGTTCAAACCCTAAAATAAAGTTGTAGAGCTTGAAAAGTTGTACAATTTTCATTTTGGTCACATTTTTATTTGAGCTCTAGAACAGTGGTTAAATTTATCTTTACCAAGAGGTCCCTGTAATTTTCAAAAATTACAAACAAGTCCTCGGGAAATTCCCTTTCTCTTCCTCCTCTGGCGCTGTTCTGTTCTCTGCTCTGCAACCGCCGCTGTCTGGCCACCATTGCCACCTCCTGCTGCCAATTTTCCACGCGTCGCCCAACTCTAGCACTGATTCAATTCCCTGCCGCCCCCTCCTGGCTTTATCCTCTCCCTCCCTGCTCCTTATCCTCTCCCTCTCTTTTTCCTCAGCACAAACAGGCAGCAGGCGCCAGAGCTGGCGCTGGGCAGGAGGAGCGCGGCAGCAAGCGGCGGCCGGCGCTGTGGCAACGCTCAGGGCGAGCGGGCCCAAGCGCGCAGACGGCAACGGCCCAAGCGGCTGGTGGCGGCGCTGGGCGGCAGTGCTGGGCGGCCCAGGCGCGGGCGAGCGCAGGCCGCGGCGGCTCGGGTTGAGCGCGCGGGCGGCGCTGAGGTGCAGGTCGGGCACGGCGCGGAGCGAGTGCACGCGGGAGCAGGCAGGCGGCCCGAGCAAGCAGGGCGGACCCAGGCTGGTGCGGGTGATGGCGCTGGTGCGGCGCGGGCAGAGCCGGCTCGGGCAGAACGCGCGCAGGCGCGTAGCGCTGGCGGCGCGGCTCGGCGCAGCGCACAGGGACGCGGTAGCTGCGGCGTGGCGGCGCCAGGCTTAGGCGCGTAGCGCTGGCGGCGCGGCTCAGGCGTAAGCGGCTCGGCCAGGTGCAGGCGGCGGAGCGCACGGCCGGAGCTGCTCTGCTCCTCTGAGTTTTTTTTCCCCCACGCCGATGTCTCCCTTGTGGTCCTTCTCCTTGCTTCCTGATCACCAAAAGGAGTTCCCGGTGTGCTGCTCGACCTTTCCGGCCCCCCCGGCATAACTCCTCCCACTGGAACCGAACCCCACGGCGCCTCCTCTGCTTCCAGTTCATGTGAAGGACCCTGTGCAACAATTGAGACAAGGTCAGGGTGTTTTCTGCAAAGTCTAGACCCATATAAACAGTAGAGTTTGAGGACCTCTGTGTAAGGGTACTTATCATTTCATGTGAGCTGTGTTGCTGACTTATAAATTCAATAGAAAATTGTAGGAAATTCTAAAAATTGCAAAACCAGTTTTGTTAGAAACTAGATTTTGAGCTCTACAACTTCTATTAAGTGAGTTTGATATGAAACCAAATAGTTTAGAATCTATGTTAAATCTAAGATAAGGTAGAGTAATATTCATAGCTTCTACATGTTAACTTTGTAGAACATGATTTTTGTTATACAATTTTTATAGATTAAGTATGAATTGATGTGGAATTTTTAAACCTAATTTTTCTTTATAACTTAAATTCTTTTAAGTTAATCAATTCAATTTGTTTATAGAAGAAATAGCTAAGCTATATTTAGTCATGTTTGCCTGTTATTGCAATGTGTTTCTTGTGCCGCTTGTTTATATCTTAATTAGACTTGTTGTACAACTTTAAAGCATAAGAGAGGTCTAGTTCGAACGTGAAATGTCTGATTTATATTTAACCTATTATTTGTGTGACGCTAAACTTAATTAATTATTGGTAGCCCAAGTCCTTGCCATAGATTGACTAAAGATAAATTGTGCACCATGCTGATGTACTTGCTGCCTCTATGGCAGACTTTTTGTGATGATTGATTAACCTTTTATTCATATGGATGCTTATGCTTTTAGTTCAGTCTTGATTGCAATATTGTCAGAGCCCTCCCTATGTAAAGGTCCTAGTCTACCTCGTGTATCGACTACTTAGCTGATACACTTTTGTAACTAGGCTTAGCAATCGACTACTAGTTCAGCCAATCTTTGATAGGCATAACCCCATCGGCCATAAGCCTTTTGACTTCTTCCCTATCGGCAAAAGCCCCTCGGCCGATGTTAACCACCCTATCGGTCCGATCCAATGTTAGTGCCCTAATCGACCTGGTCCGACCTACACCACCATACCAGCTATGCGTTAATCAGTTATTTATTAATATCATCGAACCACTTAAACACTGATTACTTCGGTTAACACTCTAGTCAAGAGTCGGATAGGCACATCCAATAGAGAACGTATTTATCGGCTAAGCACAGCCAGTACAGCATAGGGAATCGGCTACTTGTGCCGATTCACAAATCTAACGCATGCGCACATATTAGCTCGGTCGATGTTCACACTGTCAACTAATTTACTGATGCACAATCAAATAGTTACATACCCTGATCGGCTAGCATGCTGATGTTCACAGATCGACTAGCTTGTTAGAAACACAAATCGGCTATGCCGATGCGCACAGTGATCAACTAACCCTCCGATTTAGATAACGTATCGGCTGCACATAGTCGACGTATCGGAGATACACACACGATCTTAGAGTTCTGTTATCCACTGATCTAAGCCAATTCCAGTTGTTTTCCATAACGGTCAAATATGGCCGGTCAATCCTTAGTTTTCCCATCCTTATCCACACACTGTTATCAGCCGATTTATCGGCTGAGAAATCGGCTATATGCTTACCGATTACATACCCTCAACCACATCCTCCTTAATCTAACTCCGCACTTATGGTCTCACTAACCTAGTTTAATATTAGTGTTCTGTTACATCTAATTCTTGAAATAGGTCTAACTTAGATAACCCCATCGGCTGTACAGCACTCAATTGTTGTGTTGATGTAATCCAGCCGATGCAACCACATCTAGTTACTTAAGATAACACTTAAGCACATCGTAGTTAGGCACAGCCAGTGTAGAGTAGGACAATCAGCTACACAGCTGATATGCCCCAGTAGATATAAAAGAACATTAAGGATGAAAACCGGCTACACAACTGATTCACCAATTAGCTGAATACGCTGAGACAGACCGTACGGATACATAGTTCGACTAGTCTATCAATACACCATAGGCTAGTTGCTCGCATTAGTCAACTAGCTATGCCGATACATCACTCGACTAATTCTACCCGATGTTTAAATCGGCGAATGTGCCGATACACTAAATCGGCTAGAAGGTCGAATTACCGATCGACTAGTTTTGCTAAAGCATGGATCCGCTATGCTGATACACACGCGATTAGTTAAGTACGCCGATGCTCACACAAATTAGTTAGGACATAGCTGCTTTAGGAAACATCCCTCTGCTAAAGTGATCGATGTTTTCATCGATCAATTAGAAAGCCAGTGCACCTGTCAACCGGCTACCCAGACCAAAGTACACAACCTTGGATCAGTAAGATCGCACAGTAGACACGCCTCTGTTAGGCACGACCAAAGCACATCAGTCAGCTAAACCGGATGCATCCTCATCGGTTAAGACCAAGACCTATACACCAACCAATTAGATAATCAAACATGCTACCTAATGAAGTTAGTATGGATGTTTAGGGTAACCCCCCCTGTTGCCTGACGAGACTAGTTAGTTTAGTTAATACTCGATAAATGACTGCCCAGTACGGGGTAGTTAGGTTGTTTGTCAAAATGTAATGTTCCTTTATTTGGATTGCAACTTTATCGTGAATTGAAATGAAAGTGTATGCATTCATTAAACTCCATCTTGCATATCATATAGATTCGACCACTCTCGCCGACAGAAATTACCCACTAATCCCGGAACCAGAAGGAAGTTATTCTGAAGACCTCGGGAACTTCGTCGCGGGATTATCTGAAGCCCCGAACCAAAGTTCGGAAGAGATTGACTTACTGACTTCAGACCCACCAATAAAGGCAAGCCCCGGACATAACCCCTACTTTATTACACTGCAACCTATACTATTTATGTATATCTTTATGCATTAAGTTCTTAGGAGTTGTTTGTAAACCTTAGTTGCATAATTCCAGGAACCTATGTATTGAACACTAGAACTTGAGTCCGAATAGCTGCTCTGCTTATAGGACCGGTAGAAGTCGAGTGATTTCCTGTCACTCGCGCGATATAGGAATTGTGATGTTTACATTCCTGTTATCATTATAAGGATGACGGACGGGAGTTTTATGAGGTATCATGGTCAAGATGATACCCCGTCTGTTTTGATGAATTTGATAAGGTCGCAGTGTGTGGTAGCGGTGGTTAAGCGTTTGAAAGTACTAGCCACATGCCGTGAAATATGGTAAGCGGTAAGCCTAGTAACCGATCGGCCCGAGGAGTGGACATACCCCCCACCACATGTATTTGCTTCTTTTGGTTACTTTGTTCGACGTGTAGGCATATGTGTTGCTGGGCAACCAGGAGTACGGGGTTTGTAGTCGCGCTACAGACGTACTTCCTGCACTTTGGATGTGCATATGACCTGCAGTCGCTTGTGGTGGCCCTGATCCACGAGTCGGAATGAAAGGCAAACGGTCGCTTCGGAACGACCCTGTGGTGTTCCAAGCGTGTGAGTTAGGTTTACCTTGCAAGGGTTGAATCTCGATTCAGGAATCGTCCGCCTCTCACGATGAATGATACTGCTTACCCCCTTTATCACATAGAGTAACAAGAGTAATTATATGATTATCAAAGATGATGTTTGAGTAAAGATCCTACCATGTTTGAATAGTTATAGGTGCTTACCTAGAATGGTTAATCAACTAGAACCTGAAAGCTAAAAGTTGAAAGTAAGGATCTACTTTTTGTTGCTTTTCAGCTGAAAACACTACCCAAAGCTAAAAGCCTTCATAAGTCTAGTTACATGGCTAAGTATACCATGAGACCGGTAAGCCTTGCTGAGTATTAGTATACTCAGCCTTGCTAGTTGAATGTTTTTTAGGTGATATCTGTGAAGACCCTACTCTTTCCTTGCCTTGGTCCTGTGCTCTTCCAGATGATTGGTCCGTGGAATGGGATCCGTCCCCGGCCAGCACTGGTGATATCGAGTGATGTCGTGCCCGGGTTTAGCATGACATCCGTCTTGTCAACGTGCTGTAGATCATCACGTATGATTTCCGCTGCTAAAACCATAACTTTATCATTTTGTATTGTTTTCTCTAAATTTGAAACTTTGCTCTATTGTGGAAACTCTTGTAATATGATTCCCTGTGATGTAAAATATAATGGTGATTGTATCTCTGGACTCACCTTCGTGTGAGGTAACCTTATTTGATCCTGTGTATCGGTGGTTTATCGGGACGTTACCCGACAGGCCAAGGGATTATACCGTTTGAAGCACGTTGGAGCCCTCGGAAGTGGACTCGCGTACTTGAGCCGGCATAATTCAGGTTGGTTCAGCCACAACTGAAGGTGAGTTTTCAGGTCTTGTAAAGCCTGCTCGGCCTCCTCCGTCCATTGGAACTTGTCTTGACGTTTTAGGAGCTTGAAGAAAGATAGTCCTCTCTCCCCGAGTCGGGGGATGAACCTGTTCAAGGCCGCCATACAACCTGTCAACTTCTGCACATCCTTGATTGTGGCCGGAGCCTCCATATCAGTGATGGCCGTGATCTTCACAGGGTTGGCTTCGATGCCCCGGTTGCTGACGATGAACCCGAGCAATTTCCCTGAAGGTACTCCAAAAATGCACTTGGTGGGATTGAGTTTCCACCGAAATCTGCGCAGACTGCTAAATATTTCTTCCAAATCAGCGATCAAGTTGTCGGAATCCCTGGTCTTGACGACCACGTCATCTACATAGGCCTCAACATTCCGGTGCAGCTGATCCGCGAAGCACATCTGGATCGCACGCTGGTATGTTGCTCCTGCATTTTTCAACCCGAAGGACATGGTTTTGTAAGCATATGTCCCGTACGGAGTAATAAACGCTGTCTTGATTTGGTCCTCTTCCTTGAGCTAGATCTGATGATAACCTGAATAACAATCAAGAAAGCAGAGAAGGACACAACCAGCCGTCGAATCAACAACTTGATCAATGCGCGGCAGCCCAAAATGATCCTTTGGGCAGTGCTTGTTAAGATCGGTGTAGTCAACACACATTCTCCATTCATTATTCTTTTTCTTTACAAGAACGGGATTCGCTACCCACTCTGGATGGATTACTTCTTTAATGAACCCAGCCGCGAGAAGTTTAGCGATCTCCTGTTTGATGGCCTCACGCTTATCGTGGGCAAACCTTCACAGGCGTTGCTTTTTGGGCGTAGCCTTCGGGTGTACATTCAGAGCATGCTCGATCAACTCCCTGGGCACCCCTGGCATATCTGCTGGTTTCCACGCGAATATGTCTCGGTTAGCTCGTAGGAAGCTGATGAGCACGAGTTCCTATTTGTCACCTAAGCCCGCGCCGATGACGGCGGTCTTAGATGAATCTCCCTCCACGAGCTGGATCGCCTTGAGGGCCACGTCATCTGTCCACTGGATGCTCGACTTACTGGCCTTCTTGGAGGGAATCTCCAGCCCGGACTGAGAAAGCTGCTGCGCGGCCGCGAATACTTCTCCCGAAGCATCTGGCACGCGAGTAGTCGAAGCATATTGGATCGCCTCCTGATTGCAGTCGTATGACTTCTTCGGATCGCCACGGAGGTTGAGTACTCCACCGAGTACTGGCATCTTAAGAAGCAGATAGACATAATGCGGCACTGCCATGAACTTGGCAAGTGCCGGACGACCCAGTATTGCATGGTAAGAAGATTCAAAAGTAGCCACCTCGAATTTGATGAACTCAGTACGATAATTCTCCCGCGTGCCGAAGGTGACTGGAAGGACCACCGTACCAATCGGGTGCGTCGCATTACCTGGGATGATGCCATAAAAGGGGGACTTGCTGGGAACCAACATGTTCTTGAAGTCCAGGCCCATTTTATTCAGGGTGCTGACGAAGATGAGATTGAGCCCGCTCCCGCCGTCGATGAGCACCTTGGTGAGCTTGACCTCTGCCACCACAGGGTCCAGGACCAAGGGGAACTTACCGGGCTCCGAAAAGCTCGTCCACTGGTCGTCGCGAGAGAACGAGATGGGGACCTCTGACCAGCAGAGTGGTCGTGGTGCCGCCGGCTCGACGGACATAATCTCCCGAAGAAGCAGCTTCTGGTCCCGCCTGGAGCAAAAATCCTCGTCTCCCCCGAAGATGATGTTGACGACTTTCGAGGCATCCTGAAACTTCGAGTTGTGCCCCTGGTCGTCGTGGTCGTCATCCTCGGGTTCTTTATCAGCAGGCTTCTTATTCTTCTTTCCACCACCGGGGTTGTTGAACGTCCTCCGAAGGTGGTAGCAGTCAATGGCGGCGTGGTTGGCGCCCGGATGCCATGGGCACTTTTTCTGCAGGAGTTTCTCGAACTCCTCCTGCATCGTCGACTTCTTGCCCCGCGAAGGACGATCGATAGCCGTGATGACATCATCTGGCTTTCGTTTCCAGAGTGGACCCGAAAAGTTCCGCTGGCTTTTGTCGTTGCGGTTGTCATTTGGGCGCCGCAGATTGCTATCTTGACGCCGCGGGAACCATTCCCGCATCTTCTCCTCCTGTTCGGACCAATCGTGCATCATATCACAAAGGCCCGCAACAGTCTTCAGCCTGTTCCGCCCAAAATCCCTGTAAATGCCCAGGACGGTGATGCCGTTGTAGAAACAATCGATGATGTCATCCTTCGAGATGTTCGCGATGGTGGCGCGGCCGTCGAAGAAGCGATGCGTGTAGGACCGCAGAAGCTCGTTACGTTATTGTTTGCACTGGGCAAGATCATGTCGAGTACCCGCACGGGCAATCGCTCCCTGGAAGTTATCGATGAAAACTTTCTTGAGGCGTTCCCAGGAATCGATGGAGTTGCTGTCAAGGCTTTCCAGCCATGTGAGCGGCGCAGGGTCCGAAGCCATCGGAAAATAGACGACTTTGGTAATGTTCGAACCCCCTGCGACCTCAATGGCCGTGGAGTAGCAACGAAGCCACTGCTGAGGGGCTTGCTTGCCGTCGTACTTGGTAATGCCGATCGGTTTGAAGCCCTCTGGATATTTGTAGCTGCTGAAACGAGCAGAAAAAGCAGGGAATCGATCGCTACAGTCAGTACCTTCAGTTTCGACTTCTTCGCGGACCTTGCGCCTGGAGGAGATCACGGTCCGCGCGTCGCGACCTTCATTGATGTGCTGGCGCAAGTCCTCTGGAGGAAGTCGATGATTGACCTGTCGCGGTTGACCCCCTTGCGGTGGCTGCCGCCTCCCGCCAGGGGCCTGGCTCCCGCGAGCGTTGTCGTTACTGAGCTGGAGTCGAGGACGGCCGCCAGCCGTTCGGCTGTGAGCCTGACTTCGGCTCTCACCCACGCGCTCCTCCCTGACGGTGGACGCCGGGCTGCGCTGATCCAACTGGATCCAGGCCCTCTGTGCATAACGGAGCACCTGACGCACTGCTGGATCATGGCTGCGCTCGAGGATAGCCGTTACCCTAGTGATGTTGGCCACCGGAGTCCTGAAACCCCGCTCGCTTACGGCGGCAAAGTCAGGGTCGAGCTCGCGATGCATGGATCGCCTTCGCTCGTTGGCCCTCCTCCGCTAGATTGTGCGGGCCCTGTTCCTGGCCCTCCGTGCCTCACGATCGGCGTCGTTCTCGTCACCGGCGTTGGCTGTGATCTCATCTTCGGAGATTGCTTCAAAGTTGACGATGGGAATGTCCCCACCGTCCTCGCCTTCTTCAGCCATTAGCACCTGGCGGGAGGAAAGCTCATGAGAACTTTCGTCGACTAGTTCAGTCGACCCCTCCGCCACGGTGGCCAACGGCCTGCCTTCTTGAAAGGGCAAGGGCTCGAGGTGAGCCACAAGTCGACCCTCTGCCTCGAGTAAATTGGAGAGCATCATGCCCATCCAGTGCACAACGCGCCCTTCCAGCAAAGAGGTGACCACGAGGTCATCGGTACTGGAACAACCCAAAGCCCCCCGACACGCGGTGGCTTCAGGCTTTCCACCCTGAAGCAGCATGTCCAGGTCCTTCTTTAACATGGAGAGGGACCCAGAGACGTTGGCCTCCTGAAGATCAGTGGCCGATTTGCACAAGCTGAGTTGAGATCGGTTATGCGGATCTCTAGATTGGAACAAGTCCAAACCAGGGGAAGTTGTCGCAACACCAGAAGAAGTCGAGGCTGGAGCAGACTTCATCTCGATCTGTGCTGCAGAGGCATGAAGCGGCAAGTTGTCGAGCCCGTCGATGAACTTGTCAAGGTTGCTGCGGAGATCCGCAACGGGAGTCTTTGGCTTCATGTCGACGAGGAATCACCAAAAATTGCCCACATCATCTGCGATGCAAACCCATGAACCAAAGACGAATGTCGTACCTTGGGAGGGAACTGACCTGATGAATTTGAACGATGCCATCGAGCTCGCCAGTGGATCTTCGACGCGCTCCCCTACCTGGCGCGCCAGCTGTCGGTGTTTAACCGGCTGCCCACCGAGGGGTATACCCAAGGTGGTAGATTTTGGGTGAGGGGACGCCGAGATCAGGAACTCGAAGGTGCAAGGAACACAAGACTTAGACAGGTTCGGGCCGCACGGAGCGTAACACCCTACGTCCTGTATGGTTTGTATTGCCTTCAGTATAGAATGACCTAATGATCATCTGTTTTGAGAGGGGTCCCTGACCTCCCTTATATATCCGAGAGGCTAGAGTTACAAAGATGCTAACCAACCTCCGCTGAGGGATCATACCAGAACATATCTCAGGTAGATCCCCTCCGTGTTGGTTAGCTCAATCTCCTATTTAAACGGGATAAACAAGAGATAAACAAAATGAGTAAGAGATAAGACAGACTTAATCTCTTAGACCTCTTTAAACTACGTTATGTGCCCAGCCCGGTGGCCCCGGGTCTGACAGACCGCGCGGGCAAGCGATAGGGTAAGCCCGACCACTTTGAGCAGCTCATGGAAAAGCTATGCACTAATCATAGCTATCCCATCAAGCACAAGCTCAAGGACTACAAGCTCCTCAAGCGCATGCGGGGCCAGCCTAGCAGGCCCAGGATGGGAATATCTTCCCTAAGCCGGATGGCTGCCTCATGATCTTCGGAGGTCCTGAGGACGACTGCTCCAAGTGTCAACACAAGGTCCAACTGGGAGGTTTGTGCCACCAGGAGTGCCATCCCCAAGTTCCTTCGTTGGTCGAGCACTCCGATTGCCTTCGATCGGGATGACCATCCTCCCAGCGTTCCCCGACTGGGGAGCTACCCACTCCTTGTCGTCCCCATCATCGGCAACAAGCACCTGACCAAGGTGCTGATGGATGGGGGTAGCAGCCTCAACATTTTGTATGTTGAGACCCTCGACGCCATGGGCATCTCGCGGTCCAAGCTCCCACCTCTGTTTTCCCCTACGTCGGTATCATCCAGGACATGAGGGCGTATCCCCTAGGGAATATAGACCTGCCGATCACGTTCGGTGACCATAGCAACTTCCACATCGAGACCCTGATCTTTGAGGTGGTGGATTTTGAGGGATCATACCATGCCATCCTCGGGCGTCCATGCTACACCAAGTTCATGGTGGTCCCTAACTGCAACTACCTCAAGCTGAAGATGCCAGGACCTAACAGCGTCATCGTGGTGAGCAGCTCCATCGAACAAGCATACGCCTGCAGTCGATAGCATTTCAAGCTCGCCACCATCATGCCAACTCTGCTGAGCTCAAGAGGCTTCACGAGATAGCGGTGGAGGGCGCTACTGACCACAATGAGCCAACCTCGTCCAGCACCTTCCGCCCGACCGAGGATACCAAGGCGGTCGAGGTCGACCCTAATGATCTGACCAAGCCCGTGCAGATCGGGACCTAGCTTCCGACCAAATAGGAAAGCGCGCTCATCGACTTTCTGCGTGCCAATCGGGATGCCTTTGCATGGAAGCCCTCTGACATGCTAGGCATCCCGAGGGAGGTCGCCGAGCACAAGCTCCGCATCAAGCCAGGTTCTAAGCTCGTGCACCAACACCTGCGCTGTTTCGATGATGAGAGGCGCAGGGACATAGGCGAGGAGATCACCAAGCTCCTGGCCGCTGGTTTCATCAAGGAAGTGTTTCACTCCGACTGGCTTGCCAATCCTGTCCTTGTAAAAAAGAAGAATGGGAAATAGAGAATGTGTGTTGACTATACTGGCCTCAACAAGGCATGTGCCAAGGATCCTTTCCCTTTGCCGCGTATAGATCAGATAGTCGATTCCATATCAGGATGTGAAATCCTCTCTTTTCTGGATGCCTACTCGGGCTATCACCAGATCGCGAGGAAGGAGTCTGACCAGCTCGCGATCTCTTTCATCACCCCATTCGGCACGTACTGTTACGTCACTATGCTGTCCGGTCTAAAAACGCTGGTGCCACCTACCAGCGTTGCATGCAGAAATGTTTCGCCGATTAGATCAATCCGCCTCAGCAGCCCTACTAGCATGAACTGCCAAAACCCACAGTCGCCGTCTATGCGGACGACATAGTGGTGAAAGCACCTCACGCGGGTGATCTGGTCGCCATGCTAGACGCCACATTTGCTAACCTCCGAAGGTTTAGCATCAAACTGAATCCCGAAAAATGCACTTTTGGGGTCCCAAAGGGGAAGCTGCTCGGGTATATAGTGTCTAAGTGCGGCATCGAGGCCAACCCTGAAAAATTCACAGTCATCGCCAAGATGGGCCCCATACGCAATGTAAAAGGTGTACAATGGCTCACCAGCTGTTTGGCCACCCTCAATCAGTTCATATCCCGACTTGGCGAGCGGGGGATGCCCCTCTACAAGCTTCTGAAAAAGTCAGATACGTTTGTCTGGACGGAGGAGGCCCAGCAAGCCTTGGATAGCCTTAAAGCATCACTAACCTTGGCTCCAGTCATCGTTGTTCCCGAGCGACGTGAACCCCTCCTACTCTACCTTGAGGCAACTACCCACGTGGTCAGCGCCGCTCTTCTAGTAGAAAGGGAGGAGCCGGGCCACACGCTAAAGGTTCAACGAGTCCCATTAGTGCACCTAAGCCCAGTCTAATTCGGATCATATCCTCATTAGGCTTCCAGCCCCTTAAGTGTGTGACCCTTTGGGCTCACGCGCGAACAGACATGGCCCGAGTACTCCTACTCGACCAATAGTTGACAGCAGCCTCTAGCGAGATGTGTCAACTCCTATGCGCGCAAAGATCATATCAGACAAGCAGTCACAATCTCATATACATGCTATTCCCTTTGCCTCATGATATTTGGTCTAGCTCCAAGCTGACCTCTCTTTCTTGATGACGTGATCCGGAATCCTTTGTTCGGTTTTAGCCCTAGGATCTGGGTTTGGCGTGGGGTTCTCAACCTTAGCCTTGCCCTTCTTCTTCCACGAAGTACCCTTCTTCTTGAAGTTAGGCTTGTTCTGGACCGCCATCACATGGCTGTTGCATGTGCGGTTCTTGATGTCACTTTCTGCTATCTTGAGCATGCCGCATAGCTCATTCAAGCCCTTTTCAGCCCCGTCCATGTGGTAGTTTGAGATGAAGTTCTCATAGCTCGGCGGTAAAGATGCAATAATGAAATCTGTGGCCAACTCTTGGCCGAGTGGGAAGCCCAGCTTCTCCAACCTCTACGTGTAACCAACCATCTTGATCACATGCGGCCCCACTGCTGCGCCCTTTGTCAGATTGCTCTGAACAAAAGCCTTGGACACATTGAACCTTTCAGTCCTGGCCTATGTCTGGAACATGTCCTGAAGTGCCACGATCATATCGTGCGCCTCATGGTTTGTTCCGAACTGCATTTGCAGCTCGAGTTCCATTCAAGCGAGCATAAGACAACTCACTTCAAGATTGTTGTCGCATGCTTTCTCATAAGCATTCTTGACACAAGCAGTTGCATCTTCAGCAGGTTCTTCTGGTAATGGGGTATCCAAAACGTCTTCCTTTTTCTCAGCCTTGAGAACAATTCTTAGGTTACGAATCCAATCCGTATAGTTAGTCCCATTCAACTTATCCTTCTCAAGGATCAAACACAAAGTTAAAGATGTGGTGGTGCTAGGTGCCATTGATCTACAACAAAATAATAATGCAAAAAAACACTAAGACAAACGTATCCATGATAGAGTAAATCACATGAAACATTTAATAGAATCTACTCCCACTAAAATCAATATCCCTCCATTGAAACTTAGTGATTCAAGACCCACAACTATCAAGTCGACTAATGAGCTTTAGCATCACCGCTACAAGACAGGTAGATCGGTAAGCAACTTTTTGCTAATCATATCACATATGACTCTTGTTATTGGGTGACATCTCTATGTCTCGGCTCCCAACCTTTATGCCCCAAGGTCCTTAACCATTAAGATGACCTTGTTTAAGATTACCAACCCTTTATGCGTGCAAGTATCTGATACGACTCATCAAGTTAACGAAAACTAGTGGCACCCTAATTTCATAGACCCACCACTAATTGTACAAGACACATGATAGAGCAAGGTTTAGTTGGTGGGGCATTTAAACTTAAACATTACGAGGGATCGATCGGTCTACTTCTACCATATGCAGAAAACACATTATCACAAGTAGAAGTGAAACGATAAGAACGGCAAACACATAGTTGTGAATCAGTATGGCCCATATTCACATGGTGATCTCCATCTCCATAGAATCTGTCCACCAAGGTGATCTCCATCTCCATGTTCCATGTGCGCCATCCTCTAGGTGACGAGTCCTCTAAGATCTATAACTACCGAAATCTAGCTATATTGTTTGGTCGGATCATCACAGGTTGGCACTCAGGCCATTACACAGATTGGCAATACATTTGGCTCCTACTGTATTGCATTACTCACGACATGCAGGTCATGAAAACTACATACATGCATCACATACACGTAAGGGCCATACCGATCACATGATCCTGCAAAACCAAGTTAGGTGCAATGACGTCTAAACTTCAAACGCCTGAAACTCCATATTCCAGGCCAATTTTGGAAATCTAATTTCACTGAAAATGCCAAGAGCGTTGAATTTCATGTGTAAAATTTTCTGTAGATGAATTTTCATATAAAATTCGCCTCTATCCGAGTTCGTATGCAAAAGTTATGGCTGTTTTACCAAACAACATGTTTCTGCAACTCCCTCAATCAAATGAATTCGGGCTCCTCAGAAGGATTACCTGAAGTAAATAAATGAAAGCAAGGCTGAGTATACTAATACTCAACAAGACTTACCCGGAATTGGGTATATCTTAGCCCATAACTAGACTCATGCTGGCTTTTAGCTTTGGGTAGGGTTTTCAGCTGAAAAGCAACAAAGAGTAGATCCTTATTTTCAATTTTTAGCTTTCAGGTTCTAGTTGAATTAACCATTCTAGGTAAGCACCTATAACTATCCAAAGATGGTAGAATCTTTACTCAAACATCATCTTTAATAATCACATGATTACTCTTGTTACTCTATGTGATAAAGGGGATAAGCAGTCTCATACATCGTGAGAGGCGGACGATTCTGAATCGAGATTCAACCCTTGCAAGGTAAACCTAACACACACGCTTGGAAAACCATAGGGTCGTTCCGAAGCAACCGTTTGCCTTTCATTCCGACTCGTGGATCAGGGCCACCACAAGCGACTGCAGGTCATATGCACTACAAAAGTGCAGGACGTACGTCTGTAGCGCGACTACAAAACCCGTACTCCTGGTTGCCCAGCAACACATATGCCTACACGTCGAACTAAGTAACCAAAAGAAGCAAATACATGTGGTGGGTGGTATGTCCACTCCTCGGGCCGATCGGTTACTAGGCTTACCGCTTACCATATTTCACGGCATGTGGTTAGTACTTTCAAACGCTTAACCACCGCTACCACACACTGCGACCTTAACAAATTCATCTAAACAGACGGGTATCATCTTGACCATGATACCTCATAAAACTCCCGTCCGGCATCCTTATAGTGATAGCAGGAATGTAAACATTACAATTCCTATATCGCGCGAGTGACAGGAAATCACTCGACTTCTACCGGTCCTATAAGCAGAGCAGCTAGTCGGACTCCAGTTCTAGTGTTCAATACAGTGGTTCCTAGAATAATGCAACTAAGTTTCCAAACAACTCCTAAGAACCTAATGCATAAAGAGATATATAAAAATAATATAGGTTGCAGTGTAATAAGGTAGGGGTTATGTCCGGGGCTTGCCTTCGCTAGCAGGGTTGGGGTTAGTCAAACTAGCTTTTTCCGAACCTTGGTTCGGGGCTTCAGAGAAATCCGGGATCAACTGATAATCCCCGTCGGCGAGAGTGGTCGAGTCTACATGAGATGCAAATTACAAGTTAGGGAATGCCTTTACTTTTATTTTACTTCCCGATAAAGTTGCAATCCAATATAAATACCATTTTATTTTGATACATCTCCTAATTACCCTGTACTGGGCAGTCATTTATTGAGTATTCGTTATTTTATCTAAATCCTTTAGACAACGGGGTTGATTACATTAATTAACTAACTAGTAGCATGGAGCAACCAGTGGGGTGGTTTTTAATATTTATATTAAAAAGCTTTACAAATTGACCTTACAATTTATATAAACTTTTAAACTACTATTACCTTATAACCAATATATTATATCTTAATGAGTTAACATCTAATTTTTAGTTAAAAATTTAATAATATGTTGCACTAATACAAAACAGAACATTAATATATTTTTCATGATTTTTGAATATATGAAAGTGTGTTTATTAATTATATTATGTAAACTACACATTATTTCTAACAAAATCTATACAATAAGAAAATATTATTAGAATACAAGATTAATTATTTTCCTTCAATTCTACATGTTAAAAGAAAATTATTGATACTAGTTTTACTAATTTATCATTTTTCTATGAATTACTATGTAATTCTTAAGCCTACAAGCAATTAACTTTGATATTTAAATTAGGTCATCAAACATTCAAAAACTGAAGTTGACTCTTAAAGAAAAGTTACAGATCCTTGTCTAAAGTTTCTAACAAAATTTAGTTTACTATTTTATGAATTTTCTTTGAAGAGATATGGTATTTCTAAGTTGACAGCCAAAATTACATAAGTAAGTCCCTGGGCACTATTCCTCTGAGTCTATGGCTTTACACTTAACCCCCTGGATTTCCTTTCCCTCTAACCCGAGGCCCTTGGTCGTGAACCCGAACAGAGTGAGATCGGGACGGCCGTGTTCCGGCGACGGCGGTCACCGGCGGCGAGATCTAAGTGCAGGAATCGGGTCAGGAGCTTACTGTGGTCTTGTTATGCTACGTGTCGTGGACGGGGATGGCCGGAACAGTGGGATTCGACTTGAACCCGAGGTGACAGCGGAGGGGTCGACGGCGACGAGGGTGCTCCGGCGATGAACGTGGGCCAAGATCCTGCGCACGAGAACCAGGGAGTCGTGAGGAACGTGCACGTGTCAACAATTGGATGAATTCATGCAAGATTGAGGGAGTTCGACGGAGACCGAGGCAGCGGCGGCGAGGAAGATCGCCGGCGAGCGTCGGGAAAGCTCTGTGGTGCACCAGAGGATCAATGGATGGGTCCTATAGCTTCAGGGCGATGATGTGGTGCTGTCTAGGGTGATGTGGTGGCTCGGGATTGCTTGAGGGGTGCTGCCCACGGTGAGGCCGAGGGCGGCGGCGGATGGTGCTCGTCGGCGATGAGTTTGCAATGGAAATTGGAGGGCCACAAGTGGTCGAGGAGCACCAGTGGACTACGGAAGAGCTTGTGCAAGTGTTGGCTTGGGCGGAGGTGGTCCGGTGTGGGCTGCCCACGGGCGGGTGGTGCGCGGCCGGAGAGGAAGGGGACGGCGGCGGCGGAGTGCAGCTCGAGTACTGGAAATTGGACGCTGGGGTTAGCAAAACAGCAGGTGGGTGTGGGTGTGGTGCTGCTGCGCGCGAGAGCGAGAGGGTTAAGGCACCCGGATGACCTGTCCACGGCGACCAGGAGGTGGCGGCCGGCGGCAGCCTCGGGTTACCGTGGCGCGCGCGCATGAAGCCAGGAGGGGAGAGGAAAGAAGTCGAGATCGAGAGGGAATGACGCGTGGGAGGTTGTGGCAGCTGGAGGTGGCGCTCGGGGCGTGATATCGGCGACGAGCGGCGGTGGCAGGAGCGGCGCAGAAGGGGGAAGCGGCGCGGCCAGAGGAGGAAGAAGCAGAGAGATGTCAGGAGGACCTGTTCGCAATTTCTAAAGAATTCAGGGACCCCTCTGTAAACTAAAGTTTTCCCACTGCCACAAAGGTCAAATGAAAAAGTGCTCTACATGAAAGTTGTAGAGAATTTTAAATCCTACAAGATTGCTTTAAGGTTCAAGTTCAAAATCTCAAAGAATAAAGTTTTATTTTAAACTTTAGAGCACCATTCAAATTATACACTTTGTCTTGTAATTCAAACAATTTGCTTTAATGCTTAGGGTCTTTTTGCAAGTTTTCCTGCAGTCATCATTACTAGCTCTTCTTACACTTTAGTCCTTAGGTAAAACTAAGTTTTACTTTTATCTTTTTACCATTTCACATGTAAGTCCTTATATGTTTGTATTAATTACATAAAGGTCCTTAATTTCATATAAAGCCTATTTCCCTTTGTGTTTATTTAACCTTTGCTCTTTTCTTTACTATAACCATCTGAAATTTGACATTTAAGAACATTTTCACATACTTGCACATGAGACTTTATAAAACTTATAATTTACAAATATACTCTTATGCTTTGTACAACTTGTATACATTATTCTACTTACATATACTATACCCAAACTTAGTATCTAGTTGTCTAACTACCTGGATATCACAGCCTTCCCCCCTTAAAAAGAATCTCGTCCCGAGATTCCGAAGCTGAACAGAATTGAATGATTAGATTTGGGGATTGGCTTGAAGGAAGTCTGGAAAATTCCGTTGAAGATAAGACTCAGTTTCCCAAGTCGCTTCTTCTTCGGTGTGATGATCCCATAAGATTTTGTACATCTTAACTGCCCTTCTTCTGGTGAATCTCTCCTTAGTATCCAGGATTTGAAGAGGTTGCTCGATGTACGAGAGATTGGGTTCAATCTCAATGGCACATGTTTCAACAATTTCCGTGGGTACTTTGACACACTTCTTAAGTTGAGAAATATGAAATACATTGTGAATAGTAGCCAATTGAGACGGAAGGCAAAGTTTGTATGCCACTGGGCCACAAACGTCGAGAATTTCAAAGGGTCCGACATATCGAGGTGCTAATTTCCCTTTTATGCCAAAGCGTTGGACGCCTTTGGTAGGTGATACTCGGAGATATACAAAATCTCCTATCTGGAATTGTAGAGGTTTTCTCCTTTTATCTGCATAACTCTTTTGTCTGGACTGAGCGGTTTTAAGATTAGATTGAATAACCTTAACCTTATCTTCGGCTTCAACAACTAGGTCTGGTCCGAAGACTTTGCGTTCACCGGTCTCTGACCAACTCAAAGGAGTTCGGCATCTACGACCATATAACGCTTCGAAAGGAGCCATTTGAAGACTAGCTTGGTAACTGTTGTTGTAAGCAAATTCAGCTAGACCAAGACACTTGTCCCAACTTGTACCATAATGAATTATACAAGCTCGGAGCATGTCTTCAAGAATTTGGTTAACTCGCTCAGTCTGCCCATCAGTCTGGGGGTGATATGCAGAGCTGCGAATCAATTTGGTTCCTAGAGCTGATTGTAGCTGCTCCCAGAACCGTGCAATAAATTGGGGCCCACGATCAGATATGATAGTTTTCGGAACCCCATGCAATCGAACGATTTGTTCCAGATAGACTTTGGCATACTTCTTAGCAGAGTAAGTGGTACGCACCGGAAGAAAATGAGCTGTTTTTGTGAGTCTATCGATGATTACCCATATGGAGTCATGTTTTTGAGATGTGTTGGGAAGACCGACAATGAAATCCATACTAATGTCTTCCCATTTCCATGACGGAATGGGTAATGGCTGAAGTGTACCAGAAGCCTTGAGATGACTGGCTTTGACTCTCTGGCATGTATCGCACTCGGACACATATTTGGCAATTTCTCTCTTCATTCTGGTCCACCAAAAATGTTGCCGAAGATCGTGATACATCTTGGTGCTACCAGGATGAATAGAGAATTTGGACAAATGTGCTTCATCGAGGATTTGCTTACGAAGTTGATGATCCTTAGGGACAACAAGTCGATCGTTGAACCATAGGACTCCTTGACGATCAGTGTGAAAACACCAATACTTAGCTTCTCCCTGGGATAGCTTGGATTTAATAATTTTGACACCCTCATCATGTAGCTGCGACATGACGATTTTATCCCGCAAAGTAGACTCAATGGAGATCAAGTTTAAACTACCTTGGGGAATAATCTCCAGATTGAGTCTTCGCATTTGATGGCAAAGAGTGTCATTAAAAGGGGACATGGTTAAGCAATGACAATGTGACTTGCGGCTAAGTGCATCCGCAACCACATTAGCTTTGCCCGGATGATAGTGTACTTCAAGGTCATAATCCTTGATTAACTCCAACCAACGCCTTTGCCTCATATTTAAATCAGCCTGAGTGAAAATATACTTGAGGCTCTTATGGTCAGTGTAAACGTTACACTTAGCGCCCATAAGATGATGTCTCCAGATCTTGAGAGCATGGATAACTGCTGCCAATTCAAGATCATGTGTTGGATAATTTTGCTCATGAGTCCGAAGTGCTCGGGATGCATAAGCAATAACCCGGTTGTTTTGCATAAGAACACAACCAAGGCCAATTCCAGAAGCGTCGCAGAAGACATCAAAAGGCTGGTTACTATCTGGCTGAGCTAGTACTGTAGCAGTCGTCAGAAGTTTTCTTAAAGTGTGAAATGCTTCCTCACACTTCTCGTCCCAACGGAACTTAACTTCTTTCTTGAGTAGCTCAGTCATGGGTTTAGCTATCTTGGAGAAGTCTGGAATGAATCGGCGATAATATCCTACCAATCCAAGGAAACTTCGTATTTGATGGACTGAAGTGGGAGGATCCCAGTCCATAACTTCTTGAACTTTGGTTGGATCAACCGATATGCCTTGACTAGAGATAGTATGTCCCAAAAATTTCACACTATCCAGCCAGAATTCACATTTTGAAAATTTGGCATAAAGGCGATGATCCCGCAATCGTTGAAGAACGACACGTAAATGGTTAGCATGGTCTTCTTTGGTTCTAGAGTAGATCAGAATGTCATCGATGAAGACCACGACGAATTTATCGAGCTCCGGCATAAATACGGAATTCATGAGATACATGAAATATGCCGGTGCATTTGTAAGTCCAAATGACATGACCAGATATTCATAAAGTCCATATCTGGTTGAGAAGGCCGTTTTTGGAATATCACAAGGCCTGATCTTGATTTGATGATAACCAGAGCGTAAATCAATCTTAGAAAAGACTCTTGCTCCAGCTAGTTGATCAAACAAGATATCAATGCGGGGAAGAGGATACTTATTTTTGATAGTAACCGCATTGAGTGGACGGTAGTCGACACATAGCCTTAGACTATCGTCTTTCTTCTTGACAAAAAGAGCAGAACAACCCCAAGGTGAAGCACTGGGGCGTATATAACCTTTATCAAGAAGATCTTGTAGCTGAATTTTCAGTTCCGCCAATTCGTTTGGAGGCATACGATATGGCCTTTTTGAAATTGGAGTAGTGCCAGGTTGAAGTTCAATAATGAACTCGATGTCCCTATCTGGTGGCATTCCAGGCAAATCGTCTGGAAAGACATCTGGAAATTCGCATACTATCGGAATATCCTTGACTTTAATATCTGTGATAGCATATGTGCAGGGGTGCAGATACTCTGGCTGGGGCAGATAAAGAGTGGTAATCCCATAGTATGGTGAATCAATTTCAACCACTCGGGAAGATATATCCAACTGGACTCGATGTTCAGTCATCCAGTTTGTCCCAAGTATAATATCAATACCCTCTAGACTGAGTAAAACCAAATCAGTTTTTATTTCTTTACTACCTAACTGAAGTGGCACATTTCTACTTATCTGATTGGAGGTGATTTTTCCTCCAGGGGTAGTGATCATATATGACCCCTGGATAGGACAAGATTCAAGTCCTAGTCGGGTTCCACAGTTGTTACTAATAAAACTATGTGTTGCCCCAGAGTCAAATAAAGTAACAACTGGTTGGTGGTGAATAGAAAATGTACCCGACATTACAGGAGCTCCATCTGGAAGTTCTGCAAGAGTGGTGAAGTTAACCCGTCCTTGACGAACTTGCATCACCGGCTTCTTGCCCTTATTCTGGTTTCCCTGGGTGGAGCTCTGCCCTTGATTGGATTTCTTAGGCCGCGGGCAATCTCGGATGAGATGATCCGCACTTCCGCAATTGTAGCAGCGATAGTTATTGCCTTTCTGTGGCCCTTGCGAAATATTTGGCCGTTGGCCAGATTGTTGTGCTTGTTGTGATGGCACAGGAGGTCTGAACCTTCCTTGCTGCTGAGGCGGTCTAAAAACCAATCTTCCCGTAGGGGCATTGCGTTGTGGTGCTCTGGCGGCATATTGGGAACAACCCGATACCTCGGTGGTTGAGCACTTGAGGTCCCAGCAGGGTTCTTCCGCTTCTTCTCGGCATAATGCGCCACAATGCAGTCTTCCTGAGTTAAGGCCATGTTGACCAACTCACTGAAAGTATTTGCCTTCACAAGGTTCAGGCGCTCTTTGAGTTTGGTGTTCAGGCCCCGCCGGAAGCGGTCTTGTTTCTTGGTATCATTATCTGCATGATACCCGGCATACTGGCACAGATGATTGAAATTCTGTGCGTATTGCAAAACTGTGTTGGCACCTTGTATAAGGGCCAGGAACTCGTTAAGCTTTCGCTCCAATAATCCTGCGGGAATATAATGCGCTCGGAAGGCAACCCGGAATTCATCCCACGTGATGACATGCCCTGCAGGTTGCATGGCATAAAAATTGTCCCACCAGATTCTAGCAGCACCACGAAGTTGTTGAGCAGTAAAAGAGGCCTTGCTAGAATCTGCACATGGTATGGTCAGGAGAGCGAACTTCGACTCAATGATATGGAGCCAGGCGTCGGCATCTAATGGTTCCTCGGCCTTACTGAAGAAAGGCGGTTGGGTACTGAGGAAATCTTGGTAGCTAGCCACAGGAGGATTACGATCATCCCGGCCTCCTCGGAATTGTTGCTGCTGATTCTGCTGTGCTTGAACTAGCAAATTAAGCAATTCCGTTTGCCGAGCCATGACTTCGGCAAGGTTGGGAGGAGGTGGTGGTGGTTGCTGAGAACCACTGGCTTGATCAGCCCTGAAACCCTCCGGGGTTCCTCGTGTAGCTCCGACCATCTGAAATAAAGGAGATGTCCATTATTAACCATATATCCTTACTCCCAATTTCAGAAGACACAAACAATGCATATATTCTGCACCATCATCTCATTTCAGAATTAAAGATAATGAACAAGATGATGAAACCGGAAATTATATTACATTGCTAACTCAGATAGTTCTCACATCGCATATTGAAAGCTTAGGCCATCTATATTACATCAAATGGCGCGAGGTTTGACTACTTTAACTATTACATTCCCTTAGATTACATCTCGAAAGTTGACGATTTACTAAAAATCGTCGAAATTTCCTACAGAAGACTGACTGCCAGAAAGAGAGTGATGGGGACTAATAACAGGGTCCCCATGCTCAGAATCAATCTCTGAAATACCCTCAATTTCCTCTGGGTCTTCTTCTTCTCCCTCTTCAGGTACGAGGGGTATAGCAGGAAGGATGGGTTGCTGCTGCAATTCTTCAATATGAGCCTGGGCATCATCCGCTTCGAGCATCAGATCATGAATATGCTCTTGTAGAAATTCTATAACAGCATCTCGTTGGGTGATAAGATGATCACTCTCAATGATCTGATCCTCGCGATGAAGAATTGTTTCATCTCTTGCTGCAATAATTTCATCCTTTTGCGTTACCAAAGCTTGTAATTCTTCTATCTGGGTCACTTGGTGATCAGCATTCCGATAGTGGCTTTGAGCCACACCAGTTATCTGACTTACCCCATGACGCAGTAGCTTTTGGTAACGGTATTGCACATCCATAAACCTGGTAACAATACGGACGGTTTCTTCAGCTATATCTCCTAGCAAATGACCAAGATGATTTGTCCGAAAATCCCAGTCCGAATTACTCGGGTCTATGGTAGGAAATAACCCAATAGGATATGAAGCAACTTCAATCGGATGTTGATTGCAGAAGAGTTTGATTCCTTCTAAAGCAGCAGTTTCAAGAGTATCCACTAGACGATATCCAACCACTTCCACTTCTATGGGAGGCCATAAGGAGCGGAAAGGGTGTTGAGGAATCATCATCTTAACCCTGCAGCGGGAAACTCCTTCTTCAAGATACTCTACCCCATCATACAGAGGAGGCTCTGTATAATGAAACATACTCAAGGATTCCCACAAAAGACGAGGAAACCCTTCCCAATGTAAACCATTGGTGTGAAAGTGCCCCTCCTGATCCCAAAAGGTACTAGTAGGAGCAGCCATCTGCGACAACAATGCAAATGGTAAGATATTTTTACCCTGTTGAGAAAGCTTATAAGGTAAAATGGATTAAGATAGCGAATTCTGATAACAGCAAAGGCTGGAAATCAGATGGATGCCTAAGATACCCAACTAAAGATTCTTACTTACCCAAATTAAGAAATACCAACATGTTGCCTATTTCTTAGGAAGCATCAATTTAAGCATTCGATTTAGTTGATTAATGGATTATGCATGCACGTACTAACCGATCTCACAAACAAAAATTAACTGCCAAGTAATCTTGGTCTTACGTGGTTAGTTACGGTGGCACAATATAAATACGTCTCTCCCTATTAATTAGTCGATAAATCCTATCCGTCCTAGTTTCAGAATCGTGGTTAGTGTACCTGCAGAAAACCACAATGCATATATATCCAATGAACCTTTCATGCCAGCATGTCATGAAAGCGTCCCCATTCATTACTGTTCACTATAGAAACAGCATCTGTACAATTACCGCCGTACAGACAACGTTATCATACGTTATTGAATAACGTATTCACGGGGGTACCGCAAAATGCGGGGGTATGAACAGCGATCGCCATACCCTACGCCGAACCATATACTCCCAATGTATTCAACCGAGGTTGGTACATTGGCAGCATCTCAAGTAAGCCACTGCTTGAGAAACAGCGTTCGGTTCGCATCACCGACAGGAAGGCCAAGCTCCCTCAGTTGGCTGAGGATTCTTACCTTCTTACCTCCCGATCGAAGATGTCGTTACATAATTGTAAAGTTGAATTGTGCATGAAATTAAATTTCAACTGAAAAGTAATGCTGGGAGTTAGTCATATATATATATCACAGCCACCTTTAATTCCCATAATAGTATTACCCTAGGGCTTACGTACTATACATAATCCTTAACGAACAACGTAGTTCGCAATTACTTGATTAATCAATTTTTATACTAAAAATTACTTTTTAGGGCTAATTATATCTCCAGAGTACACTTGTTAGCTCTGATACCAGCTGTGGCAGAACCAACCTGAATTATACCGGCTCAAGTACGCGAGTCCTCAATGAAGGGCTACCTCGCACTTCAAACGGTATAAAACTATTGGTCTGTCGGGTAACGTCCCGATGAACCACCGAACGCAGGATCCAACAAGGTACCTCACACGAAGGTGAGTCCAGAGATACAATGCCAAAATAATTTACACCACAGGCAGTTATATTATAAAAATATACAAATAACATTTGTTCTCACTGAGGAGAATTTATTACAACACAAGTTCAAGTTTCTGGTTAAAGCAGCGGAGTTTGAAAAGCGTAGTGAATATACACGACGTCATTACAGATACTATGCTAGCCCTGGCATAATATCATTCGGCGGAGTCGGTGTTGGCCGGGGACGGATCCCATTCCACGGACCAACCATCAGGCAAAGGGTAAGGCCATGGTGTAATGAATTCGGGCTCCTCAGAAGGATTACCTGAAGTAAATAAATGAAAGCAAGGCTGAGTATACTAATACTCAACAAGACTTACCCGGAATTGGGTATATCTTAGCCCATAACTAGACTCATGCTGGCTTTTAGCTTTGGGTAGGGTTTTCAGCTGAAAAGCAACAAAGAGTAGATCCTTATTTTCAATTTTTAGCTTTCAGGTTCTAGTTGAATTAACCATTCTAGGTAAGCACCTATAACTATCCAAAGATGGTAGAATCTTTACTCAAACATCATCTTTAATAATCACATGATTACTCTTGTTACTCTATGTGATAAAGGGGATAAGCAGTCTCATACATCGTGAGAGGCGGACGATTCTGAATCGAGATTCAACCCTTGCAAGGTAAACCTAACACACACGCTTGGAAAACCATAGGGTCGTTCCGAAGCAACCATTTGCCTTTCATTCCGACTCGTGGATCAGGGCCACCACAAGCGACTGCAGGTCATATGCACTACAAAAGTGCAGGACGTACGTCTGTAGCGCGACTACAAAACCCGTACTCCTGGTTGCCCAGCAACACATATGCCTACACGTCGAACTAAGTAACCAAAAGAAGCAAATACATGTGGTGGGTGGTATGTCCACTCCTCGGGCCGATCGGTTACTAGGCTTACCGCTTACCATATTTCACGGCATGTGGTTAGTACTTTCAAACGCTTAACCACCGCTACCACACACTGCGACCTTAACAAATTCATCTAAACAGACGGGTATCATCTTGACCATGATACCTCATAAAACTCCCGTCCGGCATCCTTATAGTGATAGCAGGAATGTAAACATTACAATTCCTATATCGCGCGAGTGACAGGAAATCACTCGACTTCTACCGGTCCTATAAGCAGAGCAGCTAGTCGGACTCCAGTTCTAGTGTTCAATACAGTGGTTCCTAGAATAATGCAACTAAGTTTCCAAACAACTCCTAAGAACCTAATGCATAAAGAGATATATAAAAATAATATAGGTTGCAGTGTAATAAGGTAGGGGTTATGTCCGGGGCTTGCCTTCGCTAGCAGGGTTGGGGTTAGTCAAACTAGCTTTTTCCGAACCTTGGTTCGGGGCTTCAGAGAAATCCGTGACAAGATTCCCGGGGTCTTCGGAATAACCTTCTTCTTGTTCCGGGATCAACTGATAATCCCCGTCGGCGAGAGTGGTCGAGTCTACATGAGATGCAAATTACAAGTTATGGAATGCCTTTACTTTTATTTTACTTCCCGATAAAGTTGCAATCCAATATAAATACCATTTTATTTTGATACATCTCCTAATTACCCTGTACTGGGCAGTCATTTATTGAGTATTCGTTATTTTATCTAAATCCTTTAGACAACGGGGTTGATTACATTAATTAACTAACTAGTAGCATGGAGCAACCAGTGGGGTGGTTTTTAATATTTATATTAAAAAGCTTTACAAATTGACCTTACAATTTATATAAACTTTTAAACTACTATTACCTTATAACCAATATATTATATCTTAATGAGTTAACATCTAATTTTTAGTTAAAAATTTAATAATATGTTGCACTAATACAAAACAGAACATTAATATATTTTTCATGATTTTTGAATATATGAAAGTGTGTTTATTAATTATATTATGTAAACTACACATTATTTCTAACAAAATCTATACAATAAGAAAATATTATTAGAAGACAAGATTAATTATTTTCCTTCAATTCTACATGTTAAAAGAAAATTATTGATACTAGTTTTACTAATTTATCATTTTTCTATGAATTACTATGTAATTCTTAAGCCTACAAGCAATTAACTTTGATATTTAAATTAGGTCATCAAACATTCAAAAACTGAAGTTGACTCTTAAAGAAAAGTTACAGATCCTTGTCTAAAGTTTCTAACAAAATTTAGTTTACTATTTTATGAATTTTCTTTGAAGAGATATGGTATTTCTAAGTTGACAGCCAAAATTACATAAGTAAGTCCCTAGGCACTATTCCTCTGAGTCTATGGCTTTACACTTAACCCCCTGGATTTCCTTTCCCTCTAACCCGAGGCCCTTGGTCGTGAACCCGAACAGAGTGAGATCGGGACGGCCGTGTTCCGGCGACGGCGGTCACCGGCGGCGAGATCTAAGTGCAGGAATCGGGTCAGGAGCTTACTGTGGTCTTGTTATGCTACGTGTCGTGCACGGGGATGGCCGGAACAGTGGGATTCGACTTGAACCCGAGGTGACAGCGGAGGGGTCGACGGCGACGAGGGTGCTCCGGCGATGAACGTGGGCCAAGATCCTGCGCACGAGAACCAGGGAGTCGTGAGGAACGTGCACGTGTCAACAATTGGATGAATTCATGCAAGATTGAGGGAGTTCGACGGAGACCGAGGCGGCGGCGGCGAGGAAGATTGCCGGCGAGCGTCGGGAAAGCTCTGTGGTGCACCAGAGGATCAATGGATGGGTCCTATAGCTTCAGGGCGATGATGTGGTGCTGTCTAGGGTGATGTGGTGGCTCGGGATTGCTTGAGGGGTGCTGCCCACGGTGAGGCCGAGGGCGGCGGCGGATGGTGCTCGTCGGCGACGAGTTTGCAATGGAAATTGGAGGGCCACAAGTGGTCGAGGAGCACCAGTGGACTACGGAAGAGCTTGTGCAAGTGTTGGCTTGGGCGGAGGTGGTCCGGTGTGGGCTGCCCACGGGCGGGTGGTGCGCGGCCGGAGAGGAAGGGGACGGCGGCGGCGGAGTACAGCTCGAGTACTGGAAATTGGACGCTGGAGTTAGCAAAACAGCAGGTGGGTGTGGGTGTGGTGCTGCTGCGCGCGAGAGCGAGAGGGTTAAGGCACCCGGATGACCTGTCCACGGCGACCAGGAGGTGGCGGCCGGCGGCAGCCTCGGGTTACCGTGGCGCGCGCGCATGAAGCCAGGAGGGGAGAGGAAAGAAGTCGAGATCGAGAGGGAATGACGCGTGGGAGGTTGTGGCAGCTGGAGGTGGCGCTCGGGGCGTGATATCGGCGGCGAGCGGCGGTGGCAGGAGCGGCGCAGAAGGGGGAAGCGGCGCGGCCAGAGGAGGAAGAAGCAGAGAGATGTCAGGAGGACCTGTTCGCAATTTCTAAAGAATTCAGGGACCCCTCTGTAAACTAAAGTTTTCCCACTGCCACAAAGGTCAAATGAAAAAGTGCTCTACATGAAAGTTGTAGAGAATTTTAAATCCTACAAGATTGCTTTAAGGTTCAAGTTCAAAATCTCAAAGAATAAATTTTTATTTTAAACTTTAGAGCACCATTCAAATTATACACTTTGTCTTGTAATTCAAACAATTTGCTTTAATGCTTAGGGTCTTTTTGCAAGTTTTCCTGCAGTCATCATTACTAGCTCTTCTTACACTTTAGTCCTTAGGTAAAACTAAGTTTTACTTTTATCTTTTTACCATTTCACATGTAAGTCCTTATATGTTTGTATTAATTACATAAAGGTCCTTAATTTCATATAAAGCCTATTTCCCTTTGTGTTTATTTAACCTTTGCTCTTTTCTTTACTATAACCATCTGAAATTTGACATTTAAGAACATTTTCACATACTTGCACATGAGACTTTATAAAACTTATAATTTACAAATATACTCTTATGCTTTGTACAACTTGTATACATTATTCTACTTACATATACTATACCCAAACTTAGTATCTAGTTGTCTAACTACCTGGATATCACACTTATCACCATACCACCTTCATGGCCATTTGCATGCTGGAGTCCCGAGATGATAGGGCCTCTGACAACTGCACCGGGTGGTTTTACTCATGTGTTGGTGGCCATCGACCAGTTCACCAAGTGGATCGAGTACAAGCCAATCACAACGCTCTCTGCATATTGAGTAGTTAGCTTCATCTGCGAAATCTTGCATATTTTCAGCTTCCCCAAAGCCAACATCACGAACCTGGGATCCAATTTCCACTCGCATCAGTTCTAGGATTTCTGTGCACACAGTGCCATTAAGGTCGAGTATGTTTCAATGCCTCACCCGCGCACTAATGGCCAGGTTGAGTGCGTCAATGGCTTGATTCTTGATGGCTTGAAGAAAAGACTCTACGACGAGAACAACAAAAAGGGCAGCAAGTGGATCCTCGAGGTCTCATCAATAATCTAGAGCTTCGCACACAACCTAGCAAAGCCACAGGATAGTCACCTTTCCTTCTCGTATATGGGTCTGAAGCTATATTACCAACTAACATCATGTGCAAGTCTCCTCGACTAGAGATGTATGAAGAAGGCAAGGCTGACAGCGCAAGACATCTTGAACTTGACTCAGCTGAGGAAATCAGATGCAACGTCTTGCTCCAGTCGGCCCGCTACTTACAAGGAGTCTGTCGTTACCACGATCAGAATGTTCAATGATGCTCTTTCAATGTTGGAGATATGGTTCTTCGATGAATCCAGGATGAGACTGGTCTGCACAAGCTTAATTCACGATGAGAGGGGCCTTTCATCGTGCACAAGGTTACTTGACCAGGGTTGTATCGCTTACAATACCCTGATGGCTAGGAGGTTCCAAACTCCTCAAATATCGGGCATCTATGCCATTTTTATCCTTAGCCAACCAAGACATTTTCTGTTGCCATCTGGAGATCAAAACTTCCAATACAACTCCGTTTTACTGGTTTACGACTGGTATTACACGCAAATTTGTTGAAGGGTCCTCGCTCCCATACTTCCAGTAACAGACTACTAGTTTCTGACTAGTATCCCATGTTACTAAAGTGGTCTCACACCCATACTTCCAGTACAACTCCGTTTTACTAGTTTACAACTGGTATTATGCGCAAGTTTGTTGAAGGGGCCTCGCTCCCATACTTCGAGTAAAAGATTACTAGTTTCTGACTAGTATCCCATGTTACTGAAGGGGCCTCGCTCCCATACTTCCAGTACCAGATTACTAGTTTCCGACTAGTATTCCATGTTACTGAAGGGGCCTCGCTCCCATACTTCCAGTACAACTCCATTTTCCTGGTTTACGACTCGTATTACGCGCAAGTTTGTTGAAGGAGCCTCGCTCCCATACTTCCAGTAACAGATTACTAGTTTCCGACTAGTATCCCATGTTACTAAAGGGGCCTCGCACCCATATTTCCGGTACAACTCCGTTTTACTGGTCTACGACTAGTATTACGCGCAAGTTTGCTGAAGGGGCCTCGCTCCCATACTTCCAGTAATAGATTATTAGTTTCCGACTAGTATCCTATTTTACTAAAGAGGCCTCGCTCCCATACTTCCAGTACAACTCTGTTCTACTTGTTTATGACTGGTATTACGCGCAAGTTTGCTGAAGGGGCCTCGCACCCACACTTCCTGTAACAGATTACTAGTTTCTGACTAGTATCCTATGTTACTGAAGGGGCCTCGCACCCATACTTCGAGTACAACTCCATTTTACTGGTTTACGACTGGTATTACGTGCAAGTTTGCTGAAGGGGCCTCGCTCCCGTACTTCCAGTAATAGATTACTAGTTTCTGACTAGTATCCTATATTACTTAAGGGGCCTCACTCCCATACTTCCAATACAACTCCGTTCTACTGGTTTAGGACCAGTATTACATGCAAGTTTGCTAAAGGGGCCTCGCACCCACACTTCTGGTAACAGATTACTAGTTTCCGACTAGTATCCTATATTATTGAAGGGGCCTCGCTCCCAGGATAAGGCGTTTACTAGTTTCCGACTAGTTTTACGCGTGTTCAACTACTTCGACTACTCGTGTAGCCTACAAATCTGGTCGGAATTGACTCCGACTAGTCGACTTCATCGACAGTACAAGATCCAACGGCAACTTGGCCAATGCCTAAGCTCGGGGGCTGGCGCCACCGATACTAGGTGCATCTTGTGCGACTCATCTAGCTCCTAGGCTCGGGGGCTGGATACGACACGGCTCTCAGAGATCCAAGTTTGATTTGAGCAGTAATTTTGAGTGTTTTATGGATAAGCTATTTGTTTAACCATTTTTCAGGGAAATAATTCCCAAAAAAGCAGTTTTCAAATTTCTGAACCAATTTGCTCATCTTAACCATCAAATCTTGACCGTCATATATCGCATGCCATGATTCTTTGGATCCTTTATTCAAAATCTTGAGAATTTGGATTCAAGGCTCGGGGGCTGCAGGGACACGTGTCGTCAGCGACTTATTTTTCGAATCTTTTGGAAGATAAGGATAGAAGACTCAAGACTAAACTGACCCTCAGCCTGATTCTACGAGTCAACCGAAGGCTCGGGGGCTACTCCATATGGAGTCCGAGTTCAATCGCATCGCATATAAAAGAAGACTTGATAACTACTCGGGGCATGAGCGTTTCACAGCCTCGATGGAGCCAAGGAAGTACTTGGAAGACACCTTCCAGATGGAGTTCGGGAGAACTCGAAGACGCCTTCGGAAGTACTTGGACGCCTACAGTACTCAACTACGAAGAGCTCAGGGGCTTATCAAACCCGAGCCTACGGGGCTGTGCACATAGCATACATTTTCTAGGATAAGGGATGGGACATGGCCCACGCCCTACATCTGTTGTAACTACTCGTAGCATAGTAGGACTACTCATATAGTAGTAAAACCAGTCAGAGATGATAGGAAACTACCCAAAAAGTACTCGGGTAGGACTCCTGGGCTCGTATCCGACTAGGACTTCCATGTAACCCTGTCCCCTCAAACTATATAAGGGTGGACAGGGAACCCTTCCAACCAGGAGATCACCCAACCACCACACATGACATAGGGTATTACGCTTTCAGCAGCCCGAACCTGTCTAAACCTTGTGTTCCTTGCACCTTTGAGTTCCTGATCTCAGCGACACCCTACCTACAAACTCACCACCTCGAGGGTATCCCTCGGTGGGCGTGGCAGTAAAACACCGACACCGTAGTTGCGCCAACGCCTCCTGCCCCAGTCGGGCGTGCTCCTCCTGAAGGAACCAATACTTGTTCAGCGAGATCCCCTCGAGGCCCTTCAGAGCAAGAAAGTCAAAAACATCAAAACAGATCGCCCCTCATCAAAAAAGAAAAACAACAGAAGCAAAGGGAAGGACTTACCTGAGCAAAGTTTAGCAGGTTGACGGACGCGGTCCGTTGAGCAAGTCTGATTTTCTTAAGGATCTCCACAAGCCCCGCCTTTCTGGTGATAGGGTCTTTGTGGGCTCACACCCTGCTCTGCTCAAGACAGCCCCAAAGTTCCTCCTCCTTCTGGTCGCGTAGGACAAACCGAGCCTCGTCTGGCTTGCTAGGGTTCGGCCAAGCCCACTCACCGACCGGCCAGCTCGCAGATTCGGGCGGCCTGGAGGCCAGCACCATTGCTCCCTCATGGTTCCCCTCCAGCGCCACCTGCAGCACCTAAGAATCACCCACCTGGTCGAGGTGTTCATCTCCCCGAGTCAGGGCCTCCTCGATCTCGGCGAGCAGCCCGGCCTCGGTCTCCACATCCGCAAGGGCCAGAGTGGCTCTATCATTCTCCTCCAGCTCGAGCCATGCAGGTGAACCGAGCGTCCCTCCGCCTATGGACACGGGGCCCACTATCTCCTCCCTCCTTCCCGCGATCAATGGAGGAGGCACCGACACATTCACCCCTGCACCAAGTCATGTGGGAATCATTGTCATCACCGACGGCATGCCCGCAGAGGCTATTCCCCGACCCCTTCCTCGGATCGAAGAAAGTAGCGCCAGGTTGGGCCTCCATGCCACTTGCCCAACATAGAAGCAAAGGTCGGTCGACATCAAGGCACTGCAGGAAAAAATAGAATAAACAAAAACATCCGAAAACGGAATTGAAGCCGTGAAACAATTCCCTTACCTCAACGCCCGGCCAATTGAAGGAAGTCCGAAGCTCCCAAAGCTCTAGAAGCTAACAAGGGCCGCGAACCAAGCCCAGGCACATCAGTTGAGGTAGGGACTGGCCCTGCTGATCCCTGACCAACCTGCGGAACGTCCTGGCCAGCACCCTCAGTCAAGGAGCTTCGTACGGCCTCCTCCTGACCACTATGCGGGTCGGCTGCACTCACCGTCTCCGAACGCACCTCCGATTAAGCGCTCTCCTCCGACCCAGCCTCGCGCCGCTCTATGTTCGCCACTTGAAGGGATGCCCCCTACGGCACCTCTGAGCATTGTTCCACTTGGGCCCGCTTTGCCTCCTCCCGCGTCGCGTCCTCATCGGCAGCGCGCTTCCTTGCCTCTGGGACACTGGAGGACGCCCCAGGGCTGTCCGTGGTCCCTGTCGCAAATGAGGAGACATCCTCGTACTGCGACTCCTCATCCTCCGAGTCATTAATGTTGCCAGAGTCGGTCGAGGACTCCAACTCAAGCTCTTCCTGCATGACATCGCGGTCCTCCCCCATCCGGACATGATGCGCAATCACCTGCTCTTTTTTATACTTCCTCTCGGCCTTTCTTGATTTCTTCTCCTTCATGGCCCGGGAAGCTTCCACTTGGGTGGCTTTCTTGGCCGCGCCCTCTGCACCCTTCGGGAGGTGTGGGTGGGACTGGGGACAACCAAGCCCTAGAAAAGCGAGGCAATGTCAAAACACGATCAGAAGCCCGAAGTCTGACAGGAAGAAGAAAAGGAGAAAAACTTACCAAATTTGGAGAGTGCCCCTTGTCGAAGGCCGGCGGACCATCGACGACCCGCTGGTTCCCCACCTTGAGGACCATCTCGAGCCACGACGACACCTCATCATCGAACACCGCTTCCGGCGACACCTGGTCAGGATCCGTGTGGCCAGAGTATTCCCACATCTTGGTCGTTCTCTTTGCCAGAGGGATGACCCGGCGGGAGAGAATGGGGCTGAAAAGCTGCACCTCGTCAAGGCCCCCAGCGACGCGCTCCTTCAGCTTCCCCTCGATAAAACCCACGCTCTCCTTCTCCGCAGTGAGGACCCCCACATCCAGCTATCCTTCTTCACTGGACGCGCTCCCATGAACGCCGAGAATGGCATCTGCTCCGGGTTCCTGATGTAGAACCATTCCTCATGCCACCCGCGGTTTGACTCCACGGGGGTGTATGCCGGGTATCCTCCCAACTGGCCTCCTCTCTTCTGCAGGGCAAAACCCCGACTGGCGTGAGCTCCACATCCCCCTTCACCGACAGGCCTCGCCCGTAGAAGAAGACTCGAAACAGATTCGCCTGCAGATCTATCCCGAGGAAGCCCTCACACAGAGTGATGAAGCCCGCGATATGCAGCACCCTATTTGGATTGAGGTGCTGCAGCTCCAGCCCCCACTCGTTCAGATGCCCGAGCTTGCGTTCATAGGATGTGAGAAAGCTCACGATCTTGTCGGCTTCGAGTCAGGGCTCCTCATGCCCCGCCGAGAGAGGCCTTCAGTGGGCCACCTCCTTGGACGGCAGCAGCCCCTTCTTCGTGAAATTCTATAGGTGCTCCTCGATCACGATCGATGGTCTCCAGTTCGACATTGCAACTGCGAAATGGAAGAGCCGGATAGCTAGACAATCCTCTCTCTCCTTCTACATCCTTAGGCATAGTGAGGGTGGACAGGGAAAAGGCGGCGGTAGGAGGGCTAAGGAAGAAAAGTGGCTCTGGCGACTAGAGCAAGGCGAAGGCGAGGCAGAGGAGATCGAGCGCCTCTAGCCATCCCCTTTAAGAGAGGTGCCCTAGGGAAGCCCAACCGGTAGGACGTGGCGCGAGGGACGGGGTCCACCACAACCATGATGTGGGCACGAAAAATGGGGCAATGCTCCAGCTTCCCGGGTAAGCCTCAACGTGCCACATCCCTAGTCAATAATCGCATTCAATTGCTCGATTCACAAAATACATAAAAACTACCGAAACAAAAGCGGTGCAGTCGATAAAAGTATGCTAAATGGATCCCTACTCGGGAACCCGACTGATCGAAGTTCAAAGGCTGGTCTATGAAGGACTCGAGGCCGCCTCGCGTCAAACAGAGCTAGTGGAGAAAACGCAGATGAGCCCCAGTGGCCCTCGCTCGATCTGCTCAAGCAGCAAGCCAGGTCATCTCAACCTTCTCGTCGATCCGGGCCTCAAGCCATACCTACAGAATCTCCACTGAGGAGAGGTCAACGGGCCACCTTAGTTGGTCAGACGACTTGGGCATCTGCCGGGAGGCGGGTCGCGGAGCAGTGGAATGCCACCTGAGGGTTATGCCGACCCCATCACGAACAATGGACCCGGATTCCACTCGGACGTTCGAATATTTTACTCAGGCACACTCGTTAGGAGCTCACCGAACCTGTCACTCGAGCCATCAAAGCAAGTGACGCCGGCTCAACTCCTCTGTACGCGAAGACCGCGTATGGGGCCACCTAAACGCGTGTACATGCACACCATCATCGTCCGACTACCCTCCCTCATGGCAAAGGTGCAGCAAGTCGGGACACCGCGTCTCCGCTCGGAAAAACCAACAGATCCCAGCCCCCGACCGGACTCACGATCGGTCGCGGCCAACACGGTACGCTCCGGGGTAAAATACGCTTTATTCCTGGTGAATAAATATTACAAAGTACAGTTAGCCAATGGCCGTTACAAAGTACAAAACCAGTTACCACCGTTAAGGTGGTAACGCAGGTAGCCTCGTGGAGTGCTGCTACAAGTGCAGGAAGACTGGGAGGTGCATCCGTCTCGCAAGTCTTCTTCTTGCACCTCCTCCCTCAAGGCACCCTTGGCAGAGGATGACAGCGAGCAGTCCATCTGCCGCTGACTCAACTCCCACACCGCCTCGAACAATGGCGTGGAGCTCTCCCCTCCCCCATTCCCATCTCCAATCACCTCAAAGGAACAAGCCTCCTCTCGGGGCAGACTGGAGCTGAACAACGCGGGGAAGCCGAAGCTACTCGGGGCCCAGGCAGCTCCTAGGGGTACGCACAGCAATAGCAGGGACGAGGACTTCCTACCTGTTTTCAGGCCTTGCCAGTGGACGCACTAACACATCCCCCGCCTGGAGCCGATGCATCTCCCATAACCTCCCAAGGGGCCCAGGGAAACTGCATCGACGGCCGTATCGGGATGGTGACCAGACTGTGCACCCGCTCCCCTCGATCATCCGAGCAAAACGCTTGGGCAACCGGGCATGGGAGAGGCCTGGACCACCGTTGGTCCCCACAGGTCATCCCCTACCACTCGCAAGCATTCTTCTAGCACCAGACATTGAGGGAATCACCAGCTTTGTCGGCGGACGCCCACGGGCTGAGGGCAATTCCATTGTGTAAGGCCAGACTCACTCTCAACTTAAGCTCGGGGTGAGTTCTAAAAAAAAGTCCCTGGATGCCTCTATTTATAGCCAGCCAACATCGCCGCGTGGCACACGGCTTCGCCTCAAAAGGATAAAAACCCTCACAAGGGAAACACGGGTGGTATCCGTCTACAGCAAGCGACGTGACGGATCGGGCAGGCCTCGAGATTCCACGCCGAAAACAGATAGCTGGTGCCACCGCAATGTCTTTATATTCACGGACTGACAAACCCCAGACCCACGGTCCTCAAGGGTGGCCCATTGTACATTGGGTCTCACTAAGATTGAGACCACACGATGTAGCCTCTCACTCAGGGCCAAAACACTGCGCAGCGAAAGAAGCACCTTCACGATTAAACAAATCATAAAGCCACTCGGGGGCCTTTGCCAGGTCCAGGGACCCGGTATCCCCAACGGACCCACCTCCTGCTGGCATTCTGACTAGCCCAAGACAGCACCTGGAACAAACGCCCATCTTCGTGGGCCGCGACTTTTTCCAGGCCGTCCAAGCCCATGATCCCGACCGGCTGGCCGGTTGGCAAAAGCATGGCTTGCGTCCACGACCAAGGAGATGATTGAGGACTGGGTCTGTACCGTGGCTCCGACTGAGGTCCCCGACCAGGCTTCGCCTTACATGTGTCACTATCCCCAACTAGCAAGGCTGAGGCTAGCCAGACCCTACGTACTGGCAGGCCCTAGGAGCAGGTGCGGTGTATAAGGATGCACGCCGGAGTCAACTTGCCATATAGGCCAACCACTCCCCCCACGAGGGTTACAGTGCCCCTCACTGCCATAACAAGGAGGCACTATTTCACCTGATCGTCCTTGTGAGCGAACAGAACACAACAACGTCATCACAATGTAGTGGGCACACCTTCATCATGGTGGAATGACAGGGCGTAATGTTGAGGATGGAGCGTGACTGCCATACTGTGCTTATCAGCGCACGCCTACCCCTCCAACTAGCGAAGCACGACGCACAGAGACAGAACAAGACAGCCACTTCATGACATAAGACTTGGGCGATGGCTGCCCGAGGACTTCAAATGACAGAGTTGGCGACCCCGATCAATGGGGCAAGGAACTCTCTCTCTCTCTACCTCTCTTTCTGTACCATTAGTTCCCGTGTAAAAGAGGGCCCCCTTGGACCATAAAAGGCAGGGTCAGTCGCCTAGGAAAGGGGACTGAAATCCAAGAGATTCATCCTGCACTCGTAAGCTTGTAACTCCCTAAACTCTCACAAGCACCCAAGCTCAAGCAATACATCCGACCAACCCCTGACTGGACTAGAGCACAATTGCCTAAACTAGTCTAAATCTTGAGTCATTGTGTGCTAGGCCATCTCCGATCACGACACGTGACATACACTTCGAGTAGATTTAGCTATCGGCCATTTCCCAAACCGACACGTATCATGTCACACCCGAGGCCACGAGACTGCGCACATGGCATTAATATTCTAGAATAAGGGATGGGGCATGTCCCATACCTTATACCTGTTGTAAGCTACTCAGACACGAGTAGGACTAGTCGGAACAGAATGAAACTACCAGATTAGCATTCGGGTAGAACTCCTAAGCTCATATCTGGCTAGGATATCTGTAGCCCTATCCCCCTAGACTATAAAAGGGCAGGCAGGGACCTAAGGCAATACAAAACACCACACAGGACGTAGGGTATTACGCTCTTTGCAACCAGAGCATGTCTAAATCTTTGTGTTCCTTGCACCTTCGAGTTTCTGATCTCGGCGACACCTCATCTATGTAACGCCCGCGTTTTTACCCTGTCTAAATTACAGTACAAACCACCCACTAAAAATAATCTTTAAAACTTTTTCGTTGTCAAGCTCGGATCGATCCTAAAACCCTCTATAGCCCGAGCTCTTAATCGCCCAAAACATTTTCCCGACGTCTCGCCGTCTGACCCCCAAAAGATAATCGCCATCCTTTCTCTGTTCCTCGACCCGCGCGCCGTGCCGCGTGCTCAACCCCGCGCTCGTGACCGTCGCCGTGAATCCCTCCGACGCAGCACCCCCTCGCGCGTCGCGCCGCACGCTCGCGACCGTCGCCGTGAATCTCGCCGACGCAGCCCCCCCTCTCCCTTCCTTTCTCCCCTGTTCTTTTTCCCCCTTCTTCTTTTTCCCCCCTTTTTTCTCTTTTCCTCTTTCCTGCTCGTTCCCCTGCACGCACAGCACGACGCCGAGCCGAGCTCGATGCCGAGCGCCCGGCCACCCCCCCCCTCTCTCCATTGACGACGCCACAGGAACGGCCTAACCGGCCCCTCCTCTGCGCACGCCGTGCACCCTTGCCGTCTTGGCGCTCGCGCTGCCCCTGCCTGCCACGGCGCCGAGCAGTGCCGGCCGCCGCGCGTCGCCTCGCCACGGGCCGCTCTCCCCTGCGCCGCGCGCCCCCAGGCCGCTCCTCCCCGCTACATGCCACCGACCACCCCTGCGCAGCGACGACCAAGCGCCACCGCCGCCCCCACCGCCATTACTGGCCGCCCCCGAGCTCACCGGCCTCCACCGCGCCATCCTCTTTCCCCCCCCTCGCCGGCCTATAAGTACCCCCCACGCCGCGCCCAGCCACCGCCACAACCTTCCCCCGCAGCCCTAGCCCCCTCCCCGGCCCTGCACTGCCGCCGCCGCCAAGCCCTCCGCCCGCCGCCCCTGGCCTCCGTGGGCAGGCCGCCTCGCGCCACCCCGGCCCGTGGTGAGTAGAGGAATAGGACCCCCTCGCTCCCCTCTCCGTTTTGCCCCTGCCCCCGGCCGCCGCCGTGCCACAGGGCCGCCGGATTTGGTGGCGCCGCCGGCCCCTACCCCCCTCCTCTGTTCTGGTAACGGGAGGAAGAAGAAGGGCACATTTGCCCTGAGCCCCCTGCCCTTTTGCCTATTCCCTTAAGAACCCCACCTCCCCTTAAACCCTTTTCCAAATAACCCCCCCTGCTCATTCTATTTAGGAAATAAACCCCTCCACTACACAAAATAATTACGGATAAGTCCCTGACCCTTTTTAGAGTACCCTAGGTATTCCCGGAAATTCCAATCAAGCCCTCCCTCCCAACAGTAATTACAAATAGGTCCTTGGGCCCTTATCCCTTCCCTAAAGCCCCGTTCGGCCTATCATTTCATGCGCCAAAAACCTTCCGTTTGCCTCGAAACTTCACCACGCCATTTCTATCATATTGCCGGCCGTGCCATCAAGAAATCCCCCGAAAATATTCTTTCTACCATTGTTTTTTAAGTTATTTCCGATTCGGGCTTGTAGATAAAACCTTTACCTCTTTTCTTTATTGAATGTTTGTTTGTGTGCGCCATAGATCACGAGGTGACCGAGGGAGAACCCGTCGACGAGCAGTACTGCGAGCAAGAGTCCGAGAACCAGTGCCGTGAGCCAGAACCTGAAGGACAGTACCTCGATCAGGACTTCCCGGAAGGCTTTGTGAATGGCAAGTCCAATCCCATCCTTTGATGCATATTTATCCCAGTTTTATAAATACAACCTATTAGCCTGTTTTATAAAATGCATCGTTTTATTGCAAGACATGGTTGGATAGCCACCCCTTGATTGATATGACCACTCTTTGATAACCTAGGATTTGCTTCGCTAGGCGTTACCTACCGCTAGAGATGCTTATTACCTGTCATTCCCTTGATTATATTTTAAACCATGACCACAAGCGCTTTACCAAAAATAAGGGTATAAGGGTTTTAAAAAGATAAAATAGGGTTTTGAGAAAATTCAGGAAAGGCTTAATCTGGCGAGATGGACGGCGTTTTCTGTGTGAAATGCCACTGGTGTGCTTGTACCTTTGTGGTTGAGCATGGTCGGGAGATGTCCGTCTGGTCAATATAAGGATAAACTGAGGTGTCATCTTGCCTAACCCATTTATCGTACAACCACTCGACCGTTGTTTGGGCAACGGCTTAGCATGAACCCCACTAGTTGTTCTACTAGCCAAAAGGAGAGCGGGTGAGCAACGGGAGGCCATGGAAAAGGAATACGATCTGTGTGAGTTATGTCCCGGTTACGACCTTGTTAATAGGTCATTAACCCCATGGTAGCTTCCGTATTGGCTAGCTAGATTCAGCTAAGGTGGGTAATGGCTTTGTTAGGATCCGCCGCGACATTAGGGTGTTCGTGGTGCGGTACCCTACTTGTGGGTAAAGTGTACAACCTCTGCAGAGTGTAAAATCTATTCGAATAGCCGTGTCCACGGTATTGGACGAGTTACGGCATGGTCACTTCAATAGTCATGTTGGGATGATTGGTTTTGGGGCGTGAGTTGTCTTGAAAGTACTCGGCAGTTGTGCAGTAAGCTACTATGGACGCGGAGTCCGGTGGCACTAAAACTTGGATCCTTTGTGTAGGATCCACCCCACCTATGAGTCGATTGTTATAAAAATGTTTTGGAAAAAAATGTTTTTGTTAAAAGAACCCTTGCATGTGTGAAACATTGCTTTATCGCAAATAAACCCTAACCCCACCCTTGATATAACCGTGCATGATCTCTGTTATCTCCCCTCCGCGGGTGTGGTTGGATTTGTTGAGTACCTTTGTACTCACCCTATATATATTTGTGGTTTTCTCAGAGGAAGACCCGGACTACGTGATCGAAGACGTCGAATAGGGGTTGCGTCCGCGCCCAACTTTGCCTGTGGTGTTGGCCCTCCGCAAGATGCTTCTGCTGGCGTGTTACTCTGAGCCCGAGCTGGACCCCATGTGGGTCACGCTTTGGTGTATTACCATAGCTGTTTTATTACTAGTTATCGTTTGTATCGAATGCCCGCCTCCTCAGAGGTTTGTACGGTAATGTACCATCTGATGTAATAAATGTGTATCAGCCTCCTGGGACTGATTTTTATATCACATTTAAGTCACCTCGGATGAGGGGACGCTTCAGGTGGTATCAGAGCCGTAGGCTGGCCGTAGGACGTGACCCTAGGAGCGAAACCCCTTTTAAACCCTAGGACTTGTTTTGACTTAGATATTTCCTGCACAAACACTCACCACTGGTTTTTGCCCTGTTCCAGATGGCTGACAATGGATGGGTCAACGGAATCTGCCACGCAGAGCCTGGCCTTCCTAAATTATTATTGCTCAGCCTGGAACGCGTTGGGGTTATGGAACCACCAGAGTATGCCTACCGTGAATACATCTCCGGGGGCACCCTTCGGTGCGACATAATGGTTTTTGTGGAGAAAAGCACCCGCTACCCTGATGTGGACCCTTGGTTTATCTCCACCGTTGGTTTCCGCTTCCCCGACACCTACCGAAAGGCCGCCCGTAAAGCCCTGCGATAGCTGCGTGTGCTTTACAGGCACCACCTTCAGCGGACCCCTATGGGATTTTTCCCACCCGCTGAGAGAAGGGGACGCACTTGGATTGCCCGGATAAGGGGACTTGGACGAGAAGAAGAAGACCTAGAAGATACGGTTTCCCACCTATCCATCTACCTTACCGGCTTGGATGCACTCTACCGCGAACAGACGGCACAACTGAGGAAGCTAATCCATGGGATTGAAAAGTTAACCCAGGAGCTGGAGGAACAACGGACAAGGGCCGCCAGCGCCGAGTATTCCTTAGCCGCCCTCGAAGCCCAGATGCAAGAATACGAGAACCGCAACGGAATAGGTGGATGGATAGAGGAAGAAGAAGAAGAACCCATGGAAACCCACTGGGATAAAGGCACATAAACCGAAGATGAGGAGATGGATCGAAGCCTCCCAATAAAGAAGCGCCCTATCAGGATCGAGGGAGAGTCCCCATGATAGGATTAGCATTCCGAGCTAGAACCTTACCCTAATGACCACGTACCCATGAAAACTGTACCACCCCTGTTGTAATAATAAATGTTATCTACTCCCTTTGCACCTGTGCCAGATTGTTTACCCTGTCCTTGTTTTCAGATGGCTGAGAATGGGTGGACCCAGGGCGTTTGCCATGAGGAACCTGGTTTTCCCCGCCTTTTGATCAACTCCCTGGAACGCCTTGGTGTTACCGAGCGCCCAAGGTACTACAGCAGGGAGTACGAACACCTCGGTACTCGTCGCTGTAGGGTGGTCCTCTCCATCGCCAGAAGCACCCGCTACCCCGACATCGAACCATGGAGAGTGACTGCCACGGGATTTCAACATCAGGATGCCTATCCCTAGGCCATCAGAAAAGCTCTCCGTTACCTGTGCCGGATCTTCGAAGAGCACCTCATTCCCACACCAATGAGGCTCTTTCCTCCGGTCATCAGGACGCAAGTCTAGCAGGCCCGCATGAGGAACCTGGAACGGCGCCGCCAACACGAAGACCTTTTGTACCATGTGGTCGCATACCTCGTCTCCCTGGACAAGCTCTTTGACGAGCAAGCCCAAATCTTAAGGGAGCAAACCCACCGGGCTGAGCAAGCTGAGCTTGCAGTGAGGATGCACCAAATCCGGGTGGCTCAAGCCGAAGCAAGGACCGCGGCTGCTATAAGTAGCGAAGCCGTCGCTCAGGCAAGCCTCAGGCAGATCCAGGATCGGCGCATGCAAGAGTGGACCAACGGCGGAACGCCCGTCCCGGCAATCGGGGAGACCCAAGTCCTAATTGGAACACCCATCGCAGGATGGGGAGGACTTTTTAGGACCCCGCAAACTTCACCTGAAGGTGCCGGGAGGACAGCTGCGGCCGTAGAAGGAGGAGCTGTCGAACAGCCCCGAGAAAATGGGATCCTCGAGGACGACGAGGAAGAGCTACTCATTCCATTGGAAGTTCACTCCGCCCCGGAAAACGACTCGCCCCGTGAGTAATATGCATTAGAGGTGCCCCAGGGATGAAGCCGTCCCGGTCCCAAGCTTAGAGTTGTGCCCACCCATCTGATGTGCCCTTATACCCGATCGTGTAGTGCGTGTTTTAGTTGTACCCTCCCAAGTGTTGTACCCCAGCGTAATAAATTAAACTATTTGCACTTGTTACTTGTTAGTCTGTGTGATTGCCGGTAGAAGATAGAGTCTGCCTTTTTAAAAATAAAATATCACTAAATCCCAAAACTAAGTCTCATAAGGGTTTTTGCCCAATCCACAGACGGCCACCAGGCGTAACATAAGGACCTTCCAAAGGCAGGCACATGCCACTCCAAGTGCGGAGGGGCAACAGGGTATGCAAGGACAAACCCCCGACCAGGGAGATCAAGAAGATCAGGAAGTAAGCCAGCAGGGGGGAGGAAGCCAAGTAGGAGCACGACATGCCCCACCCCCACCGGCCATTGACCTGGTGCAAGTATTGAATAACCAGAACCTCCTATTAGAAGCTTTGACCAATGTCGTCACCAACCCAAGGCCCCGTGAGCAGAATACAAATGACAAACTGACAGCCTTTCTGAGGACCAAGCCACCCACCTTTGCAGGATCCTACAACCCTTTGGACGCAGATGACTGGCTGCGTGTTATCAAGAGGAAACTCGAACCGTTTGAGCATGGAGACCGTGACAAAGTCCGTTTAGCGGCTCACCAACTCACTGGAACTGCTTTGGCTTGGTGGGAGAACTACTGTGCAGCTGCGCAGGATGCCTCCACTATCACTTGGAAGGAGTTTGTGGATGAGTTCCGTCGCTATCACATCCCAGCAGCCACCATGAAGCGCAAGGCAGATGAGTTCCGTGAACTGCAACAAGGCAACAAGTCAGTTGAAGAGTACACATACCAGTTCATAGAACTAGCTCGCTATGCACCGGAGGAAGTGGATAAGGATGAAAAGAAGCAGGATATGTTCAGAAAAGGTTTAAATACAGAACTTAAGAAGCTGCTTTCCCCATGCATCTACCCAGACTTCAACACCCTGATGAACATGGCTATCATCACCGAGAGAGCCATGGCAGAGGAAAAGAGGGACAACAAGCGTAAGTTCCTAGAAGCCAAGGCTCGCCAGCAGGACCGTTTCCAGAAACCGAGGCACTCTGGCCCTCTAGTGACCAAGTCCCAGGCCCCTATGCAGTATAGGACCCAGCCACAAGCTACTGGCTCTCAGGCCCCCGGCACCCAGTTCAAGAGCCAGAACACCATGAAGGCCCCACAGAGTAATGCAAGCCAAGTTACTACCAGCAGCAATACCCGAGCATGCTTCAACTGTCGTGAGATAGGGCACTACATTGCCAACTGCCCATATGCCAATAACAGGCCGGCAGCTTCAGCCCTCTCCAACTCAGTGAATGGACCAAGGCCAGCTTTATCAGGAGCCAATCGTGTACCCATCCGCAATAACAATACCGGCAACAACAACCAGCAGATGGGGCCGCCTCAGCAGTCCTTCGGGCGAGCCCGCATCAACCACATCAACGCGCAAGAGGCTCAGGACGCTCAGGGCGTGGTGCTCGGTGAGTTTCTAGTCAGCTCAGTTTTGGCAACAATATTATTTGATTCTGGAGCATCGCATTTGTTCGTATCCTCAAGCTTTGTGGAAAAGCACAATATACCTACAGTACTACTAAAAATACCCCTATTAACCCGAACGCCTGGAGGTGACATTAAGTGCCGACTGGGTTGTTCACGGGTAAGGATCATCTTAAGTGGGGTAGAGTTCCTAGCAGACCTAGTAGTACTTAAGTCTAAAGGTATAGATGTGATCCTTGGAATGGATTGGCTAAGCCTGCACAATGGCCTTATAAGTTGTGCTGACAAGGTAGTACACCTAACCAACCCAGAAGGAGTACAAGTAACCTGCCACACTCGAGGAAGTGGACCGGACCCAATGGTTTTTAGCATGGAAGCTAAACTTTTGGAAGAAGTTCCGGTAGTAAATGAATACTTAGATGTTTTTCCGGAAGAACTCCCGGGGATGCCACCAGATAGGGATATAGAGTTTGTCATTGACCTTGTCCCTGGAACCTCTCCTATAGCTAAGAGACCCTATAGGATGGCAGCCTCTGAATTGGCAGAACTAAAGAGACAACTGGAAGAGTTACAACAGAGTGGTTTCATTAGACCAAGCTCATCACCATGGGGAGCCCCGGTTTTGTTTGTCAAGAAGAAGGACGGAAGCATGAGGATGTGCGTGGATTACCGCGCACTAAATGATGTCACCATCAAGAACAAATACCCCCTTCCCAGAATTGATGACCTCTTTGATCAGTTGAAGGGAGCCAAGTATTTCTCCAAGATAGACCTAAAGTCGGGATATCACCAGCTCAAGATTAAGGAAAGTGATATTCCGAAAACGGCCTTCGTCACCCGCTATGGGCAATATGAGTTTACCGTGATGTCCTTTGGACTCACCAATGCACCTGCTTACTTCATGAACCTCATGAATAAGGTGTTTATGGAAGAGTTAGATAAGTTTGTCGTAGTTTTCATTGACGACATACTTATTTACTCCAAGAGTGTCGACGAACATGAGCAACACCTACGAGTGGTTTTAGAAAGGTTGAGAGCGCACAAGCTCTATGCCAAGTTCAGCAAGTGTGAATTTTGGCTTGAGAAAGTAGCATTTCTCGGTCATATCTTGACCGCAGAAGGAGTAGCAGTGGATCCCGAGAAAGTCGAAGCGGTCTCCAATTGGCAGCAGCCAACCAATGTTGGTGAAATCAGAAGCTTTCTCGGTTTAGCTGGATATTACCGGAGAATTATTGAAGGATTCTCCAAGATAGCCCGACCCATGACAGAGCTACTCAAGAAAGAGAGGAAGTTCACCTGGACCGAGTCATGTGAGAGAAGCTTCCAGGAGTTAAAGAGAAGACTGACAACCGCCCCGGTACTAACCCTGCCAGACATCCGAAGGGACTTTGTCATTTATTGTGATGCATCCCGTCAAGGATTAGGATGTGTCCTTATGCAAGGTGGGAAAGTAGTGGCATATGCCTCCCGACAACTCAAGCCTCATGAGCAGAATTACCCGACCCATGACTTGGAATTGGCAGCCGTAGTACATGCCCTCAAGATTTGGAGACACTATCTGATTGGGAATAGGTGTGAGATCTACACGGACCATAAGAGCTTAAAATACATCTTCACCCAGCCAGAATTGAATTTAAGACAAAGAAGGTGGTTAGAACTAGTTAAGGATTATAATGTGGTAATTCATTACCATCCTGGCAAAGCAAACGTGGTAGCAGATGCCTTAAGCCGAAAATCTTATGGACCTAAGAATGCCCACCTTCGAGAGGAGATGGCACAATTAAATGTGCACATCATCCCCCAGGGTTCCAGACACAAGTTGAGTGTTCAACCTACTTTGGAGGACCGGATCAGAAAGGCCCAAGGTGCAGATAAGGACTTGATGAGAATCCGCATGCATACGGGGGAAAACAAGGCACCGGATTTCAGAGTGGATGACAAAGGAACCTTATGGTACAAGGATAGAATCTGCGTACCTAAGGAAGGAGAGTTCCGACAGACTATTATGGATGAGGCCCACAACTCAGCATATTCCATTCACCCAGGATCCACCAAGATGTATGTAGATATAAGGCAAAAGTATTGGTGGAGTGGAATGAAAGCAGATATTGCAAGATTCGTCGCCCATTGTGATACTTGTCAAAGGATCAAGGCTGAACATCAGAAGCCAGCAGGATTGCTACAACCCTTACCCATCCCGGTTTGGAAATGGGATAAGATAGGAATGGATTTTGTAGTGGGTTTACCCAAGACACAGAAAGGACATAACTCCATATGGGTGATAGTGGACCGGCTCACAAAAGTCGCTCACTTCCTACCTGTACGGACCAATTATGGTGGAGAAAAGCTAGCACGACTCTATGTGGACAACATAGTAAAGCTGCATGGCGTGCCTAGCAGAATTGTTTCTGATAGAGGAACCCAATTCACCTCTAGATTTTGGAAAAGTTTGCACAAGGCCATGGGCACCAAGTTGGACTTCAGTTCAGCTTATCACCCGCAGACCGACGGTCAGACAGAAAGGGTGAACCAGATTATGGAGGATATGCTAAGAGCATGTGTCCTTACTTATGACAAAGATTGGGAGCAAAGCTTACCGTACGCTAAGTTCTCGTACAACAACGGTTATCAAGCAAGCTTAGGCATGTCACCATTTGAAGCTCTCTATGGGAGAAAATGTAGGACCCCCCTGATGTGGTCAGAAGTTGGAGAGCGTGCCCTGGTTGGACCCGCACTCATAAAAGAAGCGGAAGAAAGAGTGGCCGAAGTTAGAGAGAAACTGAAGGCCGCCCAATCCCGACAGAAGAGTTACTCAGACAAGAAGAGACGAGAAGTAAGCTTCAATCCAGGAGACTTCGTCTATCTCAAGGTTTCACCTATTCGAGGGACTCGAAGATTTCAGGTACATGGGAAACTAGCCCCTCGGTACATTGGACCGTACCAAGTACTGAAAAGAATTGGAGCTGTAGCATACCGTCTAGAACTACCAGAAGGAATGTCTGACATACACCCAGTATTCCATGTATCCCAACTGAGAAGATGCCTGAGGGTGCCCGAGAGGGAATGGGTGCCGGGAGAAGAAATAGCCTTACAGACAGATCTTCGGTACCAGGAGATACCTGTCAAGATTTTGGACACCGTCATAAAAAAGACAAGAAACTCTGAGGTACGGATTTGCAGAGTTCAGTGGAGCAGACATGGGGTAGAAGAAGCTACATGGGAACGCGAAGATGCCCTTAAGAAAGAGTTTCCCCATCTATTTAGGAACCAGCCGAATCTCGAGGACGAGATTCATTTTAAGTGGGGTAGGTTTGTAACGCCCGCGTTTTTACCCTGTCTAAATAACAGTACAAACCACCCGCTAAAAATAAACTTTAAAACTTTTTCGTTGTCAAGCACGGATCGATCCTAAAACCCTCTATAGCCCGAGCTCTTAATCGCCCAAAACATTTTCCCGACGTCTCGCCGTCTGACCCCCAAAAGATAATCGCCATCCTTTCTCTGTTCCTCGACCCGCGCGCCGTGCCGCGTGCTCAACCCCGCGCTGGCGACCGTCGCCGCGAATCCCGCCGACGCAGCACCCCCTCGCGTGTCGCGCCGCACGCTCGCGACCGTCGCCGTGAATCTCGCCGACGCAGCCCCCCCTCTCCCTTCCTTTCTCCCCTGTTCTTTTCCCCCTTCTTCTTTTTCCCCCCTTTTTTCTCTTTTCCTCTTTCCTGCTCGTTCCCCTGCACGCACAGCACGACGCCGAGCCGAGCTCGACGCCGAGCGCCCGGCCACCCCCCTCTCTCCATTGACGACGCCACAGGAACGGCCTAACCGGCCCCTCCTCTACGCACGCCGTGCACCCTTGCCGTCTTGGCGCTCGCGCTGCCCCTGCCTGCCACGGCGCCAAGCAGTGCCGGCCGCCGCGCGTCGCCTCGCCACGGGCCACTCTCCCCTGCGCCGCGCGCCCCCAGGCCGCTCCTCCCCGCTACACGCCACCGACCACCCCTGCGCAGCGACGACCAAGCGCCACCGCCGCCCCCACCGCCATTACTGGCCGCCCCCGAGCTCACCGGCCTCCACCGCGCCATCCTCTTTCCCCCCCTCGCCGGCCTATAAGTACCCCCCACGCCACGCCCAGCCACCGCCACAACCTTCCCCCGCAGCCCTAGCCCCCTCCCCGGCCCTGCATGTCACACCCGATTTATAAGAACATAAATCGAGCAATCATATATGCGCCAGGATCAAGTCACGCATATATACAATAGATCATCAAGATATCACAACACATGTCACGAATAAAAGCGTATAAATTATAAAATGAATGTCTTTATTACAATTGAATCAAGAATCAGTTCAAGGAAATGCGGAAGCGTAAAATGAATACATGAAGAGCTGGGCACCACAGGGACGTCGACTGGGAGACAAACGCCTAGAAGTCGTCGAAGCCGCTGACGTAGTCCTCCACGTTGCCGGGCACTGAGCAGCAGTCGAAGATATCCGAAATAGAACAGAAGAGTAGAGAGGCAAGTGTGAGTACAAACTCGTACTCAACAAGTATAACACGAGCATGAGGCTCTAAGGTTAGCTGACTCAACTGCATTAGCTTTTAGTCTTGGCAAATTTTATTAAAGCTAATTACTACAAGTGGATGAATTACCATAAACCCAATTGCATAAGAAATTAATCAATATTAATTAAGAACTACTGAGAACCATTCAAACCAAAACCACCCGGGGAATCTCCCTCGTCAAAGGTTGATAACCCCACTAATCAGACGGAGGTTCTAGGCCGCTCATGACTGTGAGCACAGCTGATATATCAGTTTTACACTCTCGAGAGGTTGCACAACTTTACACTCTCGAGAGGTTGCACAACTTTACCCACAAGTCGTGAGCTACGCTAGTTGTTCATCGCACTTCCTTAGGTGAGATGGCTAGCAAGCACACTACGAGACCGTTACAAAGGACCATGTTGGTAAGGCGTAACCGCTAAGGATTCTGGATCAGCAACGATGGGGCCCACCTCCGGGGGTACAAGACACACAGCACAGACCAAGCCGGAGGAGCAGGGACCATTGAAGCTTACCACCCCTCTTGCCCACGCAGGTAAGTTACCCCCGAACCAACACGACCTAATTAGTAAGTCAAGACCGTCCCATTCCAGTCTTGTGGTTGCGCGGTTGTCCCAGGTTGTCGCTCTATGAACCGGTCCTTAGGGAGAGTGGCCAACCAAGCACTAAGCACCGTGCCGGCCCCCTAAACCATGTTTCTAATAAAAATATCTTTTACGGAGACGTGAGCCACTCAAGCACACAGCACAGAGGGTCACTCTCAGGATTAAGTTGCATAAGACCATTAATCAAATTTAATTAAAAAGGACCAAGTGTGTTATAGCGCAGCAACCTAGCACAACTATCCAAAATGCAACCCAAAGGATATATATATAGGATAAAAAGTGGCTAGGAAAGTCCTTATAGGCATACAGTATTAAAATGCGGTATGAAGTTGTATTAAAAAGTGATAGGAGGTTCATGTTATACTTGCCTTCCTCGTACTCTCCCGGCTGCTGCTCGAACTGCTCGGAAGATGGCTGCTCCTGGTACTGCTACGGTGGCTCGACGTCTATTCACGATCGTAACAGCAAGACATGGGCCACACATGCACACACATGCAAACAATAGCAAAATATAAGAAACAGTACACTAATACAATGGAACAGCACATAAAACTGGCCTAAAACTATTCTACGCGTTACAACGATCGCGTGGATATAAAGAACACCTAAAACGGAGCTAAAACGCGAAAACTACGCCTAAAACAAGTTCTAGGGGCCTATTTGCGAGAAAAACAGGAAAAACCAGGGGCTTCTGGACAAAAACTGAGGACTTAAACGTAATTAAAGGATAGACACGGGGCTAGCGCGTGAAAACACTAGATATGGACTGCGGGTTCAAAAATACAGGAAGCTCAGGGGTCTAAACGAGAAGAAAAGGACCTAACCGTAATTATTTTTGAACTACGGGTGGACTGCGGGTTGATTCTTGAAAAGCGCAGGGGCTCTTTAACAAAATGGCCAGGCTGAAGCGGTACGCGGCTTCTAATAAGGGCGGTTGGATCTAAATCGAACGGTTCGGACGCATTCCGGTTCGGACGGTCCGATCTGAACAGAGGGGTCCGGACGGTCCGATCTGGATCGGACTGGTCCGATCTGATGGGCTCGCGGGGATGGCGGTTACGCACGGCGGCTCGGGCGAAGGGCAATGCCGGCGAGCGGTGTTGGCGCTACGGTTAGCTAATGCCTACAACTTCTGGTGCAAAAGGACCAGGGGTAGGAGGCGAGGCTCACCGAGGGCTGTGGAGGCCGGAGACGCGACGGAGTGAGGAAGACGACGACGGCCGGCGGAAGAAACGAGGCGGCGCTCGTGGACAGGCGGCAGCAGAGAGGCTCGAGGTCCCTTGGCCGCACGGATTGGTCGGGGAAGTTCCTGCGGAGGTAACCAGGAGGTTAAGAGAGGCCGGGACGCAACGACGGCGGGCAATTAAGGCGGCGGAGCAGATCACCGGCGGCGGCGTCGAGGCTCGATTCCGGTGATGCCGAGGTCCAGAGCTCCAATGCACGGCTCGGGAAGCTTCTAGGAGGCGCGGCGGAGCTCTTGCGGGGCTGTGGGGGCCTAGAGCGCGGCGGAACGGCGGCGCGGTGGTGAGGCCGAGGGAGCTTGCGCGGCGGAGGAAAAGGTGGCGGCGCCGGGGGTTTAAGTGACGGCTAGGGTTAGGGTCCAGATGGTTGGGGCGGCTCTTTGTAGGGTGGCAGCGGTCCCATTGACGCGCGGGCCCGAGGGAGGGGCTCGCCGGGGATCTCGGGAAGGGAGGTTGCGCCGGAGAAGAAAGGAGGAGAGGGGGAAGGGCCGACAGGTGGGGTCAGGCTGAGGGAATGACTGAGAAAGGAAAGGAACGACTGAGAAAGGAAAGGAATGACCGAGAAAGGAAAGGAATTACTGAGAAAGGAAAGGAATTACTGAGAAAGGAAAGGAATGACTGAGAAAGGAAGGAATGACAGGGAAAGGAAAGGAATTACTGAGAAAGGAAAGGAATTACTGAGAAAGGAAAGGAATGACTGAGAAAGGAAGGAATGACAGGGAAAGGAAAGGAATTACTGAGAAAGGAAAGGAATTACTGAGAAAGGAAGGAATGACTGACCTACTTTCCTGCTTCTTCCCTTTTCTTTATCAACCCAACTCAATTCTATTTGAATTCAACTCAAATTTGAATTCAACTCCTATGCGCTCAACCAAATAAAACTTATGCACCAGCATGAATGCACAAACATGTTGAACCTAAAGTAAATTTTAATTCTTTACGTTTTAAAATTACTTTAAATGCAAGGTAAATTAGAGAAAACTCTGGAAAATTTTATTTGAGCCCAAATAAATTCATTAAAATTTAAGAAAAATACCTTAGGGTGTTACACTGCACTGCCGCCACCGCCAAGCCCTCCGCCCGCCGCCCCTGGCCTCCGTGGGCAGGCCGCCTCGCGCCACCCCGGCCCGTGGTGAGTAGAGGAATAGGACCCCCCCCCCCCCCCCGCTCCCCTCTCCGTTTTGCCCCTGCCCCCGGCCGCCGCTGTGGCAGAACCAACCTGAATTATACCGGCTCAAGTACGCGAGTCCAATCCTGAGGGCTCCAACGTGCTTCAAACGGTATAATCCCTTGGCCTGTCGGGTAACGTCCCGATAAACCACCGATACTCAGGATCAAATAAGGTTACCTCACACGAAGGTGAGTCCAGAGATACAATCACCATCACAATTTACATAACAGGGGATTACATTACAAGAGTTTATAAAAGTAGTACAAAGTTTCAAACTTAGAGAAAACAATACAAACTATTTAAGCTAAGACCTTTAGCAGCGGAAAACATACGCGATGATCTATAGCACGTCGACAAGACGGATGTCATGCTAAGCCCAGGCACGACATCACTCGGTATCACCAATGTTGGCCGAGGACGGATTCCATTCCACGGACCAACCTTCTGGAAGAGCACAGGGCCAAGGCAGGGAAGAGTAGGGTCTTCACAGATGTCACCTGAAAAACATACAACTAGCAAGGCTGAGTATACTAATACTCAGCAAGGCTTACCCGGGATTGGGTATACTTTAGCCCATAACTAGACTCATGCAAGCATTGTAGAGGCTCTGGGTTTATTTTTAGCTGAAAAGCAACAAAGAGTATGAACTAATTTCAAGTTTTAGCTTTCATCTTCTAGTTGAGTATTTATTCTAGATTAGCACCTACACTAAACAAGCAAGGTAGTGATTATCATCCATCAAGATTATCCATCATTAGTTCCACTTTTTACTCAATGTGGTAAAAGGGATAAGCAGTCTCAAGCATCGTGAGAGGCGGACGATTCGAATCGAATTTAACCTTGCAAGGTAAACCTAACTCACACGCTCGGAATACCAACAGGGCGTTCCAAGCAACCGTTTCCCTCATATTCCGGGTTGTGGATCAGGGCCACCACAAGCGACTGCAGGACCGTACGCACACCCAATGTGTACAGGACATACGTCTGTAGCGCGACTACAAAACCCGTATTCCTGTCTGCCTTGCAGAACGTACTCCCACACGTCGGTGCGTGTAAACATAAAATAAAAGTCGAGTGGTGGAAGCGCGTCCACTTGCCGGGCCAATCGGGTACTAGGCTTACCGCTTACCATATTTCGCGGCATGTGGCTAGTACTTTCAAAAACTTAGCCACCACTACCACATGGATCGACCTTATCAACTTTTAACAAAACAGACAGGGTAAAACTTCAGGTCATGATGCAGCACATGACCCTGTCCGTCATCCTTATAGTAGTTGCAGGAATGTAAACATGCAACTCCTATATCACGCGAGTGACAGGAAATCACTCGACTTCTACCGGTCCTATTAGCGGAGCAACTATCCGATAAGGACTCGGAAGCATTACATTGGATTCTTATGATTCATGCATCTAGGGTTTCACTTCAATTCCTAGACTTAATGCAAGATATAATATAGATAGACATAGATTGCAGTGTAAATAAAGTAGTGGGATATGTCCGGGGCTTGCCTTTACTGGTGGGTCTGAAGTCAGTAAGTCAACATCTTCCGAACTTTGGTTCGGGGCTTCAGTCAGTTTCTTGGTGACGTTCACTTGATCTTTAGGAACATTCTCCGTAGACTCCGGGGAGATCTCGTAGGTACCGTTGCCGAAGTAATCGTATCTACATGCAATGCAATATTTCATTCAAAGTATGCACATAAAACTACCTTACTTCACAATTCAATTGCAATCCAGCACTCATATAACATACTATTTACATATTAACCAGAAAGATTTGAAGCTAAACTTAAACAGAGCTCTAGGTGGACAACTAATTAGAATCGGCTTTTCGTTGAGGGTTACAACAGAGCCGATTGGAAACAGCAAAGGTTTAGCCAATGGAAAGGTGCATCGAGTTCCTAGATGATTGATGAAGACTTCAATTACCTTGGCAGAAGGATGATTCCTAAAGCAAGGGTCTTAACCAAGATGTGCTTAAGCGTTATTCTAGGTAACTAAGTGTGATTGTATCGACTCAATTACGTCAACACAACAATTGAGTGACGTATAGCCGATTGGAGTGTGGTTAAGGGTATATGGCCGATAGATATATAGCCGATCTCTCAGTCGACAAATCGGCTGATAGAGGTGTGTGGATATGGAGATGGAAAAACTAAGGATCGATCGGTCATAACCGATATGGTGAACGACTAGAATCGGCCTGGATCGGCCGATGGCAAGAACCCTAAGCTCGTGGGTATCTTTCTGATACATCGACTCTACGCAGTCGATGTAGGACAGAACAAAAGGATTGTATCGGCAGTAGCCGATACTAGAAAGGTAACAATCGTATCAGCTAATTAGCCGATGGTAGAAGTATCGACTGACAGCTGTTACACAGAAACATCCTAGACTCAAGGGAAACGGATGCTTAGCAGCTGAACTAATAGCCGCCAATGGAACACAGCTGCCGAGATGTAGTGGCTAAGCAGCAGATGCACATGGACTAATAAGGATTTTATACGAAGAGAACCTTAAGGAAAATGGTCATCAAAACGAGGACAGAGTTTGGATGGCAGGAATCTAAGTACTCGTGTGAAAAGATTAACTAGAGATCACACATCTGTACTTGAGACCTACATCTTATGATTTATGTTAAGCTACAACACATGCATATCACAAAAGACACAAATCAAGCATTCATTTCCTGATATTTAACCTAGACCGCAAATCAAAGATTTTCACTCAAGATCACAACATAAAACTTGTAGATTTCGACCTAGGGTTTTCAAACAAAACTGATTTTGCATTTTTATGAACTTCCTGCGAAAATCTATGAAATGTAGAAGTTCATCGAATTGAAATACAGAAAGCTTTGGAAATTTTACAAAGAACACCCTAGAAGTTTCTAAAACATAACAATCAAGTCCCTGATTCGGGAAAACAGATAACAGGAAGTAACGACGATATTCCGGCAAAAGAATCGCCGGCATTAAGAAGATTCAGTGGATCAGGGCAAACCTTGGTTGTGGAGAAGAACAATGAGAAAGTGAATTCCCGCGGTGAACAGAATTGGCGACGAGAAGAGCTCGACAATGACGAGACTCCATGAGTGACGAAGAAGCTCGCCGGGGATTGTAGTGGTTAGAGAATGGCCGAAGAAGTAGTCTTCGGGGTGATTCGTGGTTATAACGGTTGAGCGATCCACGAGGGGCAAGAACCGTTGAATGTCGGGGATCATGGGACGAGACGATGGAGCCGAATGGGTTCGCTATACCGACTTCTCCGCGAACCCTAGGGTTTTCCTGCTCACGGGTTGAACTTCCTCTTCCCACGCACATGCGATGCCAAAGTCGGGCCGACCGAACATCTCTGCTCGCACAAGAAGAAATCCTTCTTGACTTGACTGCACCGCATCTCCTCCGAGCTCGTCACGCCCGACCACTGTCTTTGTTTCGCGGCTTCTTTTCTAATTCGCCACGCCGTAGTCACACTTCCGCCTTCGCGAGGACCGTGGTCCGCTTGCATTAGGGTTGTGCCTTCCGTTGCGTTTTCCTCGACGGCCTCTAATGTCCATCACGCGCGACCCTCCTGCACACCAACTCGGTCGCGGCCTAAGCTCGCCCAGCGGGAACTCCGTCATGCGTTGCACGCCGCCGCTCTACACGTTGTTGCCCTGCATAGATCTTCCTCCTTCTTCCGTTGTTGGTCACGCGCTCGCTTCGGCCTTGCCGTGCCTTCGCTGCGCGCTACACTGCTCTGCCGCGCACGCGTTGCTCCACCCGCGCGCTCGCATCTGCCACACCCTCGCTCCTGCCCTCGCCACTCCCGAACCGACGCGTTGTTTCCACTGTGCTGTGTTCTAGCTCTTGTTCGCCCAACGCCCACGAGCCAGCGCCGTCTGCTCGCCTGAAGCCGTTGGCTTCGCTCCTGCGCTCGGCTCATGCGCGCCACCGGCGCTGCTCCTGCTCCGGCCACGAGCCGCCGCCAGCACCTCATCTGAGCCGTTCGTGCTCCGTTCACCATCGTGCTCCAGCTTGCGAGCCACCGCGCCACGCCTGCCTCCGCGTGCTGCCGGCCTCACCTGCATGCCACCTGCCTCCACCTGCGCTCCAGCTTCTGCGCCGCCACCAGCGCTCGCACGAGCCGGCCTCCACACACGCCCGCACCCGCCTGGTGCTGCGAGCCGCACACCTCGCCAGCTCGGCCTCCGCTCGAGCCCGCTTGCGCACTGCCCCTGGGTCCGCCCGCGCCGTCGCGTGCCAGGGCCCGCATCGAGCCGCCACCGCCTGGAATCGCTCGCTCGTGCTCAGGCCGAGCCTGCTCCGCACCGCGCCGGCTCCGCTTCCGCGCGCGCCACGCCAGCGCCCCGCCAGGGCCCCGTCAGCACGCGCCGCTCCCTCCGCTCGGCCGCTGCCTCCTCGGGCCTGCACCGCCTGCTGCACCGCGTCCGCCAGCTGCGCTCGCGCGCCTCTGGCTCCCGCCGCGCGCCGCCTACCAGCGCCCCGCCTGGGCCGCTCGGGCCGCCGGCCTGCGCCGCTGGGCCTTGCTCAGCGCTGGCCCGCCTGGCCGCCGGTCGAGCCGCGCGCGCCGCCAGGAGCCCCGCCAGCGCCTCCCGCGCAATGGGCCGCAGCTGCCCCGCGCGCGCGCGAGCCGCGCCGCCTGAGCCGCTCGGGCCCCCTGCGCGCGCTCGCCCGGGCGCCGGCTGCCGCCTGTGCTGATTCAAGTGAAGGAGGAGAGGGAGAAGGAGGGAACCGGGTGGATAGGATTGAAGGGAGGAGAGGGATTGGCCACTGGTGAAGAGAAAAAAAAAAGAAGACACGCCAGGATAAGGAGACAGAGGAGGAGAAGGAGGAACAGACTTCCCCAAGGACCTTTGCGTAAATACAAAAAACTACAAGGGCCTGGTTGTAAAACAAAATTTCCCGTCAACCTAAAGTCCAAATGAAGAAATGCCCAAAACGAAAGTTGGAGAGTTTTTCAAACTCTACAACATTGCTTTAGGGCTCAAGTTCAAAAACTCAAAATTTATATTTTTACGCGTGAAGTTTTGAACAAAAGTCGGATTTGAATTGCTTTTGTCCTTAAAGTGTAATTTTATAAAATTCAGGACTTAAATGCAAGCATTCATGACATGTCATAATGACGGGATAGAATCGTCATAATGATTGGATAGACATGTCATGATGACTTGCACTTTTTACACTTTAGCCCTGAGTAAATTTGAAAGTTACTTTTATAAATCAAACATTTGCATAAAAGGACTTTTACTTTTATAAAATTACATAAACACCCTTATTTTTGTTTACCATTTTACCCAAACTTTTTACCCACTTCAACACATACATTTCAAATGCAACTTTTGGATAAATATATATTTCTTTACAGGGAATAAAATATGAAAAACACGTTTGCAAAACCACCCTTTACTTATTTCGAAATTACCTCCCATCCAAACACATTTTGCCAAAAACAACCCTAGGTTTTCTATAATTACAAAAATACCCCTTTTTTACTTGCACTTTGAAATTTTCATAAACTTCACACAAACACACATAAGCTTTATACAAACAAACACATATTTCACACTAACAAAATATATCTAGTATTGCAAATACACGAACCGTCACATCCTCCCCCCCTAAAAGAATCTCGTCCCGAGATTCGGACGAAAGGCTCTAAGGGGAAGAGAAGTGAATCACACACTAAAAGTGGCAAAAACAATCACACCAGAGAAGGTTGAGGTTGACGACGAGAGCATGACGAGATTAGCATAACAAGAGCATGAAGAGATGGTACATAGATGAGTTTAACAGGATAAGAAAGGAAAAGGTGATCGAGTTCTCACAGAGTTACGATCACAACAGGAGGACGATAAATGTCAGCGACATTCATCACAAAACTTTGTGGATAGCAAGTAAGGATAACACAAGAGACTGATAAGTGATGTTTGAAACATTTCTGCTCAGAGTTTATTATCTGAATGATTTAAATGAGGTTGATTGTAAAACATGCCTATTGATGCTGATGCAATCAAGGGATAATGATAAGATGCTTCAATTCAGAGTGCAATGCTCGGTATATAACCATGAATGTGATGCACTGTTGTAATGTATGATTGCAATGATGGTTGCAACACGAGGATGGAGGATTCCATGCACGACTGAAATGGTGCATATGACACAATGCAATTATCATGATGCTGACCAAATGATGCATACACCATGATGCAAGGATGATGATGCTTGTGATGTATGCACGTAGGAATGCATAAAACATGATGCATACCCACAGGAGTTGATGATGCACGGGACTCGCGCCCTACAACCGTTCTCTCAGGACTAACACCTGGGTAGTCCTATATCCTTAAAACGAGGATCAAAAGTTAGGACACTAGTAAGGTTGCATAAGGAGAGATTGCAGTGTTGTTACGTCACATGCACCTAGTCACCAGCGCGCTCCTAATGGCTCAATCATGTGACTGCAGTGCACATGAGGCCTTAGGTTCCGACACGGCATCATGGTCATGTGATTAAACACCACCACAAAAAGAGGAATAGCAACCTTGTAGTGCCAACAGCAACAAGATAGACTTAGGAACCAAAGACAACCCAAGGTTGTACTGGGTGTACACTCGTTAGTTAGTCTACGGGTTTTCGATGATGATGCAACACCATGCACTAACCAAAGATGATATATGCTATGATGCATGACATTTGCCGGAAATTTTGTATCCAGAAGTAGCTATGGTCATACATCTTTTTAATTTATCCAAAATCATCTGAGCAAAAATCGAAGGTGCAACTTTCAGATGTTGTAACCAGAATAGACAATAAGATATGGTACAACATCGAGAGAGGACAGATGATTCACTAAATAATGGATCCAAGGGTTTGCTGACAACTATCAAGATTTAACCCTTAAGGAAAAGCAAGATCAAGGGTTTGATTTAGCTGTCAAGCTAAGATCGGTGATAGGGTTCAAACATAACCCATTCCACTTGATTCACAAAAGGCGTTCTCAACTCTAAGTTAGCCCTAGCAGAGTACGTTGGCTCCTACCACACAAAATCAAAACAGGCATTCAGATACAAGCACATATTTTCAGTTCATCAACGTAACAACCAAGACAATCAGGTAAATCCAAGATAACATGATGCATGCACGTTCTATCGTCCTCACAAACAAAAATAACTGCCAAGTAACCTTGGTCTTACGTGGTTAGTTACGATGGCATAACATAAATACGTCTCTCCCTATAATAGCTAGTCGTTCTTACGTTCAAGCTTACGCAACGAGGGTTAGTGTACCTGCAGAAAATCACAATATATATATGTTGAAACCTTTCATGCCAGCATGTCATGAAAGCGTCCCCCAATCATTACTGTTCACTATAGAAACAGCATCTGTACAATTACCGCCGTACAGACAACGTTAACATACGTTATCGAAACAACGTATTCACGGGGGTACCGCAAAAATGCGGGGGTATGATCTGCGATCGCCATACCCTGCGCCGAACCATATACTCCCAATGTAGTAGTCAACCGAGGTTGGTACATTGGCAGCATCTCAAGTAGGCCACTGCTTGAGAAACAGCGTTCGGTTCGCATCACCGACGGGAAGGCCAAGCTCCCTCAGTTGGCTGAGGATCCTTACCTTCTTACCTCACCATCGAAGGTGTCGTTACAGAATGTAAAGTTGGGGTTGTGCATTAAATTTAAGTTTTGACAGAAAAGTAATGCTGGTAGTTAGGATTATATATATATATATAGCCACCTC